>NC_053023.1:372841395-372886468 GCF_003073215.2 Triticum urartu | reverse complement strand
AGAGGGGGGGGGGGGGGGGGGGGGGGGGGGGGGGGGGCATTCGGCGGAATGTTTGGGCCAAATTACTAATGGCGCACCGTGGGATGGTGCGCCATTATTAGTTCAACTAGTAATGGCGCACCACTCCCATGGTGCGCCATTAGTAATTGCGCCATTAGTAGTTTAAAAAATAAAAATAAAAAAATTGAATTTTTTTAAACATAATTACTAATGGCGCACCATGGGAGTGGTGCGCCATTACTAGTCGCACCATCCCACGGTGCGCCATTAGTAGTTTTGAAAAAATTAATTTTTTTACTAATGGCGCACTGTGGATGTGGTGCGCCATTAGTATTTGCACACTAATGGCGCACCAACACATGGTGCGCCATTAGTATTTAGTAATGGCGCACCACATGTACAGTGCGCCATTAGTGTCCATATTGGCTATAGCTGTTTTTGTAGTAGTGTGTATTGCGTGAAGATTGAAAAAGTTTGAGAACATCAAAAGTATGAAACAATTGCTTGGCTTGTCATGATTTAAATACTTTATTTGGTGAAGATGGAGCATACCAGACTATATGATTTTTTAGGGATAACTTTCTTTGACCATGTTATTTGAGAAGACATAATTGCTTTGTTAGTATGCTTGAAGTGTTACTATTTTTATGTCAATATTAAACTTTTGTCTTGAATCTTTCAGATCTAAACATTCATGCCACAATAAAGAAAGTTAAATTGAGAATTATGCTAGCTAGCATTCCACATCAAAAATTCTGTTTTTATCATTTACCTACTCGAGGACGAGCATGAATTAAGCTTGGGGATGCTTGATACATCTCCAACATATCTATAATTTTTTTATTGTTCCATGCTATTATATTATCTGTTTTGGATGTTAATGGGCTTATTTATATACTTTTATATTATTTTTGGGACTAACCTACTAACCCAAGGCCCAGTGCAAATTGCTGTTTTTTTTGCCTATTTCAGTGTATCGCAGAAAAGGAATATCAAACGGAATCCAAACGGAATGAGACCTTCGGGAGAGTTATTTTTGGAACAAACATGATCCAGGGGACTTGGAGTGGACGTCAAGCAACCTACGAGGAGGCCATGAGGCAGGGGGGCGCCTACCCCCTGGGCGCGCCCTCCATCCTCGTGGGCCCCTTGTGGCTCCACCGACCTACTTCTTCCTCCTATATATGTCCACATACCCCGAAAACATTGAGGAGCACCACGAAACCCTATTTCCACCGCCGCAACCTTCTGTACCCAAGAGATCCCATCTTGGGGCCTTTTCCGGAGCTCCACCGGAGGGGGCATCGATCACGGAGGGCTTCTACATCAACACCATAGCCTCTCCGATGATGTGTGAGTAGTTTACCTCAGACCTTCGGGTCCATAGTTATTAGCTAGATGGCTTCTTCTCTCTCTTTGGATCTCAATACAACGTTCTCCTCAATCTTCTTGGAGATCTATTTGATGTAACTCTTTTTGCGGTGTGTTTGTCGAGATCCGATGAATTGTGGGTTTATGATCAAGTTTATCTAAGAACAATATTTGATTCTTCTCTGAAATCTTTTATGTATGATTGGTTATCTTTGCAAGTCTCTTCGAATTATCATTTTGGTTTGGCCTACTAGATTGATCTTTCTTGCAATGGGAGAAGTGCTTAGCTTTGGGTTCAATCTTGCGGTGTCCTTTCCCAGTGACAGCAGGGGCAGCAAGGCACATAATGTATTGTTGCCATCGAGGATAAAAAGATGGGGTTTATATCATATTGCTTGAGTTTATCCCTCTACGTCATGTCATCTTGCCTAATGCATTACTCTGTTCTTATGAACTTAATACTCTAGATGCATACTAGATAGTGGTCGATGTGTGGAGTAATAGTAGTAGATGCAGAATCGTTTCGGTCTACTTGTTGCGGACATGATGTCTATACACATGATCATGCCTAGATATTCTCATAATTATTCACTTCTCTATCAATTGCTCGACAGTAATTTCTTCACCCACCGTAATACTTATGCTATCTTGAGAGAAGCCACTAGTGAAACCTATGGCCCTCGGGTCTATTCTCTATTATATTAATCTCCCATCAACAAGTTATTTCTAGCGCCGTTTATTTTGCAATCTTTACTTTCAATCTATATCATAAAAATACCAAAAATATTTATCTTATTATTATTATCTCTATCAGATCTCACTCTCGTAAGTGACCGTGAAGGTATTGACAACCCCTTTATGGCGTTGGTTGCGAGGTTCTTATTTGTTTGTGTAGGTACGAGGGACTTGCGTGTAGTCTCCTACTGGATTGATACCTTGGTTCTGAAAAACTGAGGGAAATACTTACGCTACTTTGCTGCATCACCCTTTCCTCTTCAAGGGAAAACCAACGCAGTGCTGAAGAGGTAGCAAGAAGGATTTTTGGCGCCGTTGCCGGGGATATCTACCACAAGTCAAGACATACCAAATACCCATCACAAACTCTTATCCCTCGCATTACATTATTTTCCATTTGCCTCTCGTTTTCCTCTCCCCCCACTTCACCTTGCCATTTTATTCGCCCTCTTTCTTCGGTTCCCCTTCCCTTTTCTTAGTTTGTCTCTTTTCGCTTGCTTCTTGTGTGCTTGTGTGTTGGATTGCTTGTCACTTTGGCTCAAGATAATACTAAATTGTGTGACTTTTCTAATACCAACAATAATGATTTTATTAGCACACCAATTGCTCCTCTTACCGATGTTGAATCTTGTGAAATTAATGCTGCCTTGCTGAAACTTGTTATGAAAGCTTCATTTTCCGGCCTTCCTAGTGAGGATGCAGCTACCCATCTGAACAATTTTGTTGATTTGTGTGATATGCAAAAGAAGAAACATGTGGATAATGATATTTTTAAATTGAAACTATTCCCATTTTTTCTTAGAGATCGTGCTAAAACTTGGTTTTCCTCTTTGCCTAAGAATAGTATTGATTCATGGAATAAGTGCAAAGATGCTTTTATCTCTAAGTATTTTCCTCCCGCTAAGATCATCTCTCTTAGGAACGATATTATGAATTTTAAGCAACTAGATCATGAGCATGTTGCACAAGCTTGGGAGAGTATGAAATTAATGATTCGTAATTTCCCTACTCATGGTTTGAATCTTTGGATGAATATACAAAATTTTTATGCCGGATTGAATTTTGCTTCTAGAAATCTTTTAGATTCGGCCGCGGGAGGCACTTTTATGGAAATCACTTTAGGAGAAGCTGCTAAACTCCTAGATAATATTATGGTTAATTATTCTCAATGGCACACTGAAAGATCTACTAGTAAAAAAAGTGCATGCAATAGAAAAAATTAATGTTTTGAGTGGAAAGATGGATGAACTTATGAAATTGTTTGCTAATAAGGGTGTTTCTTCTGATCCTAATGATATGCCTTTGTCTACTTTGATAGAGAATAATAATGAATCTATGGATGTGGATTTTGTTGGTAGGAACAATTTTGGTAATAATGCGTATAGAGGTAATTATAATCCTAGGCCGTTTCCTAGTAATTCCTCTAATAATTATGGTAATTCCTACAACAATTCTTATGGAAATTATGATAAGATGCCCTCTGATTTTGAATCTAATATTAAAGAATTTATTAGTTTGCAAAAGAGTTTCAATGCTTTGATTGAAGAAAAATTATCTAAGATCGATGAGTTGGCTAGGAACGTGGATATAATTTCTCTTGATGTTGATTCTTTGAAACTTAAATCTATTCCACCTAATCATGATATCAATGAGTCTCTCAAAGCTATGAGAATTTCCATTGATGAGTGCAAAGAAAGGACCGCTAGGATGCGTGCTAAAAAGATTGCTTTGTGAAAGCGTGTTCTTCTAGTTTTGATGATAATAAGGATGAAGATCTAAAAGTGATTGATGTGTCTCCGATTAAATCTTTGTTTTGCGATATGAATCTTGATAATGATGGGACTGGAGATGAGTCAACTTTAGTTAAAAGGTGTCCCCATGATTCGGAGTTTTTAGATCTTGATGCAAAAATTGGTAAAAGTGGGATTGATGAGGTCAAAACTTTACATAGTAATGAACCCACTATTTTGGATTTCAAGGAATTTAATTGTGATAATTTTTCTTTAATAGATTGTATTTCCTTGTTGCAATCCGTGCTAAATTCGCCGCATGCTTATAATAAAAATAAAGCTTTTACCAAATATATCGTTGATGCTTTAATGCAATCTTATGAAGAAAAGCTTGAATTGGAAGTTTCTATCCCTAGAAAACTTTATGATGAGTGGGAAACCACTATGAAAATTAAAATTAAAGATCATGAATGCTATGCTTTATGTGATTTGGGTGCTAGCGTTTCCACAATTCCAAAAACTTTGTGTAATGTGTTAGGTTTTCGTGAATTTGATGATTGCTCTCTAAATTTGCATCTTGCGGATTCCACTATTAAGAAACATATGGGAAGAATTAATGATGTTCTTATTGTTGCAAATAGAAATTATGTGCCGGTAGATTTCATTGTTCTTGACATTGATTGCAATCCTACATGGCCCATTATTCTTGGTAGACCTTTCCTTAGAACGATTGGTGCAATTATTGATATGAAAGAAGGAAACATTAGATTCCAATTTACGTTAAGGAAAGGCATGTAACACTTTCCTAGAAAGAAAATTAAATTACCTTATGAATCTATTATGTGAGCCACTTATGGATTGCATACCAAAGATGATAATACCTAGATCTATTTTTGCTTTTATGCCTAGCTAGGGGCGTTAAACGATAGCGCTTGTTGGGAGCCAACCCAATTTTATTTTTGTTCCTTTCTTTTTGGTTCTGTTTAGTAATAAATAATTCATCAAGCCTCTGTTTATATGTGGTTTTATGCTTTTAATTAGTGTTTGTGCCAAGTAGAACCTTTGGGAAGACTTGGGGGGAAGTTTTAGTAATCTTGCTGTAAAAAACAGAAACTTTAGTGCTCACGATATTTGCTGCCATCTTTTACGGGAGAGTGTGATTAATTTGATTGTTTTTGAATATGATTAATAGATAAGTTCCTCCTGTCCATAAATTTATTTTAGAATTTTTGGGGTTACAGAAGTATTCGAAACCTACAGATTACTACAGACTATTCTGTTTTTGACAGATTCTGTTTTTCGCGTGTTGTTTGCTTATTTTGATGAATCTATGGCTAGTATCGGAGGTTATGAACCATAGAGAAGTTGGAATACAGTAGGTTTAACGCAAATATAAATAAATAATGAGTTCATTACAGTACCTTAAGTGGTGGTTTGTTTTCTTATACTAACGGAGCTCATGTGATTTTCTGTTTAAGTTTTGTGTTGTGAAGTTTTCAAGTTTTGGGTAAAGATTTGATGGATTATGGAACAAAGAGTGGCAATAGCCTAAGATTGGGGATTCCCAAGGCACCCAAAGGTAAAATTCAAGGACAATCAAAAGCCTAAGCTTGGGGATGCCCCGGAAGGCATCCCCTCTTTCGCTTTCTTCTATCGGCAACTTTACTTGAGGCTATATTTTTATTCACCACATGATATGTGTTTTGCTTGGAGCGTCTTGCAAGATATGAGTCTTTGCTTTTTAGTTTACCACAATAATCCTTGATGTACACACCTTTTGGGAGAGACACACATGAATGGGAATTTATTAGAATACTCTATGTGCTTCACTTATATCTTTTGAGTTAGATAATTTTGCTCTAGTACTTCACTTATATCTTTTAGAGCACGGTGGTGGTTTTATTTTATAGAAATTATTGATCTCTCATGTTTCAATTATGTTATTTTGAGAGTCCGTTATAACAACATGGTAACTTGCTTTGGTTATAAAATTAGTCCTAATATGATAGGCATCCAAGATGGGTATAATAAAAACTATCATAAAAAGCGCATTGAATACTATGAGAAGTTTGATACTTGATGATTGTTTGAGATATAAAGATGGTGATATTATAGTCATGCTAGTTGAGTAATTGTGAATTTGAGAAATACATGTGTTAAAGTTTGTTATTCCCGTAGCATGCACGTATGGTGAACTGTTATGTGATGAAGTCGGAGCATGATTTATTTATTGATTGTCTTCCTTATGAGTGGCGGTCGAGGACGGGCGATGGTCTTTTCCTACCAATCTATCCACCTAGGAGCATGCGCGTAGTATCGTGTTTCGATAGCTAATAAATGCAATAAGTATGTGAGTTCTTTATGACTAATGATGACTCCATGGATTATACGCACTCTCACCCTTCCACCATTGCTAGCCTCTCTAGTACCGCACAAATTTCGCCGGTACCATAAACCCACCATACACCTTCCTCAAAACAGCCACCATACCTACCTATTATGGCATTTCCATAGCCATTCCGAGATATATTTCCATCCAACTTTCCACCGTTCCGTTATTATGACACGCTTCATTATTGTCGTATTGCTTTGCATGATCATGTAGTTGACATCGTATTTGTGGCAAAGCCACCATTAATAATTCTTTCATACATGTCACTGATGAGTCATTGCACATCCCGGTACACCGCCGCAGGCATTCACATAGAGTCATATTTTGTTCTAAGTTTTTGAGTTGTAAGTAAATAAAGATGTGATGATCATCATTATTAGAGCATTGTCCCATGTGAGGAAAGGATGATGGAGAGTATGATTACTCCACAAGTCGGGATGAGACTCCAGAAAAAAAAAATAAAGAAAAGAGGCCATAAAAAAAGGAAGAATGCCCGAATAAAAAAAGAAGAAAAAATGAGAAAAAAGAGAGAAGGGACAATGTTACTATCCTTTTACCACACTTGTGCTTCAAAGTAGCACCATGATTTTCATGATAGAGAGTCTCCTATGTTGTCACTTTCATATACTAGTGGGAATTTTACATTATAGAACTTGGATTGTATATTCCAATGATGGGATTCCTCAAAATGCCCTAGGTCTTCGTGAGCAAGCGAGTTGGATGCACACCCACTTAGTTTATTTTTGAGCTTTCATACACTTATAGCTCTAGTGCATCCGTTGCATGGGAATCCCTACTCACTCACATTGATATCTATTGATGGGCATCTCCATAGCCCATTGATACGCCTAGTTGATGTGAGACCATCTTCTCCTTTTTGGCTTCTCCGCAACCACCATTCTATTCCACATATAGTGCTATGTCCATGGCTCACGCTCATGTATTGCGTGAAGATTGAAAAAGATTGAGAACATCAAAAGTATGAAACAATTGCTTGGCTTGTCATCGGGGTTGTGCATGATTTAAATACTTTGTGTGGTGAAGATAGAGCATAGCCAGACTATATGATTTTATAGGGATAACATTCTTTTGCCATGTTATTTTGAGAAGACATGATTGCTTAGTTAGTATGCTTGAAGTATTATTATTTTTATGTCAATATTAAACTTTTGTATTGAATCTTTCGGATCTGAATATTCATGCCACAATAAAGAAATTTACATTGAGAATTATGCTAGGTAGCATTCCACATAAAAAATTCTGTTTTTATCATTTACCTACTCGAGGACGACCAGGAATTAAGCTTGGGGATGCTTGATACGTCTCCAACGTATCTATAATTTTTGATTGTTCAATGCTATTATATTATCTGTTTTGGATGTTAATGGGCTTATTTATACACTTTTATATTATTTTTGGGACTAACCTACTAACCCAAGGCCCAGTGCAGATTGCTGTTTTTTTGCCTATTTCAGTGTTTCGCAGAAAAGGAATATCAAACGGAATCCAAATGGAATAATACCTTCGGGAGAGTTATTTTTGGAACAAACGTGATCCAGGGGACTTGGAGTGGACGTCAAGCAATCAACGAGGAGGCCACGAGGCAGGGGGGCGCGCCTACCCCCTAGGCGCGCCCTCCACCCTCGTGGGCCCCTCGTGGCTCCACCGACCTACTTCTTCCTCCTATATATGTCCACATACCCCGAAAACATCGAGGAGCACCACGAAACCCTATTTCCACTGCCGCAACCTTCTGTACCCAAGAGATCCCATCTTGGGGCCTTTTCCGGAGCTCCAACGGAGGGGGCATCGATCACGGAGGGCTTCTACATCAACACCATAGCCTCTCTAATGATGTGTGAGTAGTTTACCTTAGACCTTCGGGTCCATAGTTATTAGCTAGATTGCTTCTTCTCTCTCTTTGGATCTCAATACAATGGTCTCCTCGATCTTCTTGGAGATCTATTTGATGTAACTCTTTTTGCGGTATGTTTGTCGAGATCCGATGAATTGTGGGTTTATGATCAAGTTTATCTATGAAAAATATTTGATTCTTCTCTGAAATATTTTATGTATGATTAGTTATCTTTGCAAGTCTCTTCGAATTATCAGTTTGGTTTGGCCTACTAGATTGATCTTTCTTGCAATGGGAGAAGTGCTTAGCTTTGGGTCCAATGTTGCGGTGTCCTTTCCTAGTGACAGCAGGGGCAGCAATGCATGTATTGTATTATAGCCATCGAGGATAAAAAGATGGGGTTTATATCATATTGCTTGAGTTTATCCCTCCACATCATGTCATCTTGCCTAATGCATTACTTTGTTCTTCTGAACTTAATACTCTAGATGCATGCTGGATAGCGGTCAATGTGTGGAGTAATAGTAGTAGATGCAGAATCGTTTCGGTCTACTTGTCGCGGACGTGATGCCTATATACATGATCATGCCTAGATATTCTCATAATTATTCACTTTTCTATCAATTGCTCGACAGTAATTTGTTCACCCACCATAATATTTATGCTATCTTTAGAGAAGCGACTAGTGAAACCTATGGCCCCGGGTCTATTCTCTATTATATTAATCTCCCGTCAACAAGTTATTTCTAGCACCGTTTATTTTGCAATCTTTACTTTCAATGTATATCACAAAAATACCAAAAATATTTATCTTATTATTATTATCTCTATCAGATCTCACTCTCGTAAGTGACCGTGAAGGGATTGACAACCCCTTTATCGCGTTGGTTGCGAGGTTCTTATTTGTTTGTGTAGGTACGAGGGACTTGCGTGTAGTCTCCTACTGGATTGATACCTTGGTTCTGAAAAACTGAGGGAAATACTTACGCTACTTTGCTGCATCACCCTTTCCTCTTCTAGGGAAAACCAACGCAGTGCTCAAGAGGTAGCAAGAAGGATTTCTGGCGCCGTTGCTGGGGAGATCTACCACAAGTCAAGACATACCACGTACCCATCACAAACTCTTATCCCTCGCATTACATTATTTGCCATTTGCCTCTCGTTTTCCTCTCCCCCACTACAGCCTTGCCGTTTTATTCGCCCTCTTTCTTCCGTTCCCCTTCTCTTTTTCTAGTTCGACTCTTTTCGCTTGCTTCTTGTGTGCTTGTGTGTTGTATTGCTTGTCACGATGGCTCAAGATAATACTAAATTGTGTGACTTTTCTAATACCAACAATAATGATTTTATTAGCACTCTGATTGCTCCTCTTACCGATGTTGAATCTTGTGAAATTAATGCTGCCTTGCTGAATCTTGTTATGAAATATCCATTTTCCGGCCTTCCTAGTGAGGATGACACTACCCATCTGAACAATTTTGTTGGTTTGTGTGATATGCAAAAGAAGAAACATGTGGATAATGATATTGTTAAATTGAAGCTATTCCCGTTTTCGCTTAGATATCGTGCTAAAACTTGGTTTTCCTCTTTGCCTAAAAATAGTATTGATTCATGGAATAAGAGCAAAGATGCTTTTATCTCTAAGTATTTTCCTCCCGCTAAGATCATCTCTCTTAGTAACGATATTATGAATTTTAAGCAACTAGATCATGAGCATGTTGCACAAGCTTGGGAGAGGATGAAATTAATGATTCATAATTACCCTACTCATCGTTTGAATCTTTGGATGAATATACAAAAATTTTATGCCGGATTGAATTTTTCTTCTAGAAATCTTTTAGATTCAGCCGCGGGAGGCACTTTTATGGAAATCACTTTAGGAGAAGCTACTAAACTCCTAGATAATATTATGGTTAATTATTCTCAATGGCACACTGAAAGATCTACTAGTAAAAAAGTGCATGCAATAGAAGAAATTAATGTTTTGAGTGGAAAGATGGATGAACTTATGAAATTGTTTGCTAATAAGAGTGTTTCTTCTGATCCTAATGATATGCCTTTGTCTACTTTGATAGAGAATAATAATGAATCTATGGATGTGAATTTTGTTGGTAGGAACAATTTTGGTAATAACGTGTGTAGAGGTAATTTTAATCCTAGGCCGTTTCCTAGTAATTCCTCTAATAATTATGGTAATTCCTACAACAATTCTTATGGAAATTATAATAATACGCCTTGTGATTTTGTATCTAATATTAAAGAATTTATTAGTTCGCAAAAGAGTTTCAATTATTTGATTGAAGAAAAATTGTCTAAGATCGATGAGTTGGCTAGGAACGTGGATATAATTTCTCTTGATGTTGATTCTTTGAAACTTAGATCTATTACACCTAAGCATGATATCAATGAGTCCCTCAAAGCTATGCGAATTTCCATTGATGAGTGCAAAGAAAGGACCTCTAGGATGCGTGCTAAAAAGATTGCTTTGTGAAAGCGTGTTCTTCTAGTTTTGATGATAATAAGGATGAAGATCTAAAATTGATTGATGTGTCTCCTATTAAATATTTGTTTTGCGATATGAATCTTGATAATGATGGGACTCGAGATGAGTCAACTTTAGTTAAAAGGCGTCCCAATGGTTCGGAGTTTTTAGGTCTTGATGCAAAATTGGTAAAGGTGGATTGATGAGGTTAAAACTTTACATAGTAATGACCCACTATTTTGGATTTCAAGGAATTTAATTATGATAATTGTTCTTTAATAGATTGTATTTCCTTGTTGTAATTTGTGTTAAATTCGCCGCATGCTTATAATCAAAATAAAGCTTTCACGAAACATATCGTTGATGCTTTAATGCAATCTTATGAAGGAAAGCTTGAATTGGAAGTTTCTATCCCTAGAAAACTTTATGATGAGTGGGAACCCACTATTAAAATTAAAATTAAATATCATGAATGCTATGCTTTATGTGATTTGGGTGCTAGCGTTTCCACAATTCCAAAAACTTTGTGTGATGTGTTAGATTTCCGTCAATTTGACGATTGCTCTCTAAATATGATTCTTGCGGATTCCACTATTAAGAAACCTATGGGAAGAATTAATTATGTTCTTATTGTTTCAAATAGAAATTATGTGCCGGTAGATTGCATTGTTCTTGACATTGATTGCAATCCTACATGTCCCGTTATTCTTGGTAGACCTTTCCTTAGAACGGTTGGTGCAATTATTGATATGAAAGAAGGAAACATTAGATTCCAATTTCCGTTAAGGAAAGGCATGGAACAGTTTCCTAGAAAGAAAATTAAATTACCTTATGAATCTATTATGAGAGCCACTTATGGATTGCATACCAAAGATGATAATACCTAGATCTATTTTTGTTTTTATGCCTAGCTAGGGGCATTAAACGATAATGCTTGTTGGGAGGCAACCCAATTTTATTTTTGTTCCTTGCTTTTTGGTTCTGTTTAGTAATAAATAATTCATCTAGACTCTGTTTATATGTGCTTTTATGCTTTTAATTAGTGTTTGTGCCAAGTAGAACCTTTGGGAAGACTTGGGGGAAGTTTTAGTAATCTTGCAGTAAAAAACAGAAACTTTAGCGCTCATGATATTTGCTTCCATCTTTTACTGGAGAGTGCGATTAAGTTGATTCTTTTTGAAGATGATTAATAGATAAACTTTTGACATCCAGCAATTTATTTTAGAATTTTTGGGGTTACGTAAGTATTCGAAACCTACGAATAACTACAGACTGTTCTGTTTTTGACAGATTCAGTTTTTCGCGTGTTGTTTGCTTATTTTGATGAACCTATGGCTAGTATCGGAGGTTATGAACCATAGAGAAGTTGGAATACAGTAGGTTTAACACCAATATAAATAAAGAATGAGTTCATTACAGTAACTTAAGTGGTGGTCTGTTTTCTTATACTAACGGATCTCATGAGATTTTCTGTTTAAGTTTTGTGTTGTGAACTTTTCAAGTTTTGGGTAAAGATTTGATGGATTATGGCATAAAGAGTGGCAAGAGCCTAATCTTGGGGATGCCCAAGGCAACCCAAGGTAAAATTCAAGGACAACCAAAAGCCTAAGCTTGGGGATGCCCCGGAAGGCATCCCCTCTTTCGTTTTCTTCTATTGGTAACTTTACTTGAGGCTATATTTTTATTCACCACATGATATGTGTTTTGCTTTGGAGCGTCTTGTATGATTTGAGTCTTTGCTTTTTAGTTTACCACAATTATCCATGCTGTACACAGCTTTTGGGAGAGACACACATGAATGGGAATTTATTAGAATACTCTATGTGCTTCACTTATATCTTCTGAGTTAGATAATTTTGCTATAGTACTTCACTTATATCTTTTAGAGCACGGTGGTGGTTTTATTTTATAGAAATTATTGATCTCTCATACTTCACTTATATTATTTTGAGAGTCCTTTCAAACAGCATGGTAATTTGCTTTGGTTATAAAATTAGTCCTAATATGATAGGCATCCAGGATGGGTATAATAAAAACTATCATAAAAAGTGCATTGAATACTATGAGAAGTTTGATACTTGATGATTGTTTTGAGATATAAAGATGGTGATATTAGAGTCATGCTAGTTGAGTAATTGTGAATTTGAGAAATACTTATGTTAAAGTTTGTGATTCCCGTAGCATGCATGTATGGTTAACTGTTATGTGATGAAGTCGGAGCATGATTTATTTATTGATTGTCTTCCTCATGAGTGGCGGTCGGGGACGAGCGATGGTCTTTTCCTTCCAATCTATCCCCCTAAGAGCATGCGCGTAGTACTTTGTTTCGAGAGCTAATAAATTTTTGCAATAAGTATGTGAGTTCTTTATGACTAATGATGAGTCCATGGATTATACACACTCTCACCCTCCCACCATTGCTAGCCTCTCTAGTACCACGCAACTTTCGCCGGTACCATAAACCCACCATACACCATCCTCAAAACAACCACCATACCTACCTATTATGGCATTTCCATAGCCATTCCGAGATATATTTCAATGCAACTTTCCACCGTTCTGCTATTATGACACGCTTCATCATTGTCATATTGCTCTGCATGATCATGTAGTTGACATCATATTTGTGGCAAAGCCACCGTTCATAATTCTTTCATACATGTCACTCATGAGTCATTCCCGGTACACCGCCGGAGGCATTCACATAGAGTCATATTTTGATCTAAGTTTTTGAGTTGTAATCTTTGAGTTGTAAGTAAATAAAAGTGTGATGATCATCATTATTAGAGCATTGTCCCAGGTGAGGAAAGAATGATGGAGACTATGATTCCCCCACAAGTCGGCATGAGACTCCGGACAAAAAAGAAAGAAAGAAAAGAGGCCATAAAAAAGGAAGAAGGCCCAAATAAAAAAAGAAAAAATGAGAGAAAAAGAGAGAAGGGACAATGTTACTATCCTTTTACCACACTTGTGCTTCAAAGTAGCACCATGGTTTTCATGATAGAGAGTCTCCTATGTTGTCACTTCCATATACTAGTGGGAATTTTACATTATAGAACTTGGCTTGTATATTCCAATTATGGGCTTACTCAAAATGCCCTAGGTCTTCGTTAGCAAGCGAGTTGGATGCACACCCACTTATTTTATTTTTGAGCTTTCATACACTTATAGCTCTAGTGCATCCGTTGCATGGCAATCCCTACTCACTCACATTGATATCTATTGATGGGCATCTCATAGCCCATTGATACTCCTAGTTGATGTGAGACTATCTTATCCTTTTTGTCTTCTCCACAACCACCATTCTATTCCACATATAGTGCTATGTCCATGGCTCACGCTCATGTATTGCGTGAAGATTGAAAAAGTTTGAGAACATCAAAAGTATGAAACTATTGCTTGGCTTGTCTTCGGGGTTGTGCATGATTTAAATATTTTGTGTGGTGAAGATAGAGCATAGCCAGACTATATGATTTTGTAGGGATAACTTTCTTTTGCCATGTTATTTTGAGAAGACATGATTGATTAGTTAGTATGCTTGAAGTATTATTATTTTTATATCAATATTAAACTTTTGTCTTGAATCTTTCGGATCTGAACATTCATGCCACAATAAAGAAAGTTACATTGAGAATTATGCTAGGTAGCATTCCACACCAAAAATTCTGTTTTTATCATTTACCTACTCGAGGACGAGCAGGAATTAAGCTTGGGGATGCATGATGCGTCTCCAATGTATCTATAATTTTTTATTGTTCCATGCTATTATATTATCTGTTTTGGATGTTAATGGGCTTATTTATACACTTTTATATTATTTTTGGGACTAACCTACTAACCCAAGGCCCAGTGCAGATTGCTGTTTTTTTGCCTATTTCAGTGTTTCGCAGAAAAGGAATATCAAACGGAATAAAACCTTCGGGAGAGTTATTTTTGGAAAAAACGTGATCCAGGGGACTTGGAGTGGATGTCAAGCAATCAACAAGGTGGCCATGATGCATGGGGGCGTGCCTACCCCCTGGGCGTGCCCTCCACCATCATGGGCCCCTCGTGGATCCATCGACCTACTTCTTCCTCCTATATATGTCCACATACCCCGAAAACATTGAGGAGCACCACGAAACCCTATTTCCACCGCCGCAACCTTCTGTACCCAAGAGATCCCATCTTTGAGCCTTTTCCGGAGCTCCGCCGGAGGGGGCATCGATCACGGAGGGCTTCTACATCAACACCATAGCCTCTCCGATGATGTGTGAGTAGTTTACCTCAGACCTTCGGGTCCATAGATATTAGCTAGATGGCTTCTTCTCTCTCTTTGGATCTCAATACAATGTTCTCCTCGATCTTCTTGGAGATCTATTTGATGTAACTCTTTTTGTGGTGTGTTTGTCGAGATCTGATGAATTGTGGGTTTATGATCAAGTTTATCTATGAACAATATTTGATTCTTCTCTTAAATCTTTTATGTATGATTGGTTATCTTTGCAAGTCTCTTCAAATTATCAGTTTGGTTTGGCCTACTAGATTGATCTTTCTTGCAATGGGAGTAGTGTTTAGCTTTGGGTTCAATCTCGCGGTGTCCTTTCCCTGTGACAGCAGGGGTAGCAAGGCACATATTGTATTTATGCCATCGAGGATAAAAATATGGGGTTTATATCATATTACTTGAGTTTATCCCTCTACATCATGTCATCTTGCCTAATGCATTACTCTGTTCTTATGAACTTAATACTCTAGATGCATGCTGGATAGCGGTCGATGTGTGGAGTAATAGTAGTAGATGCAGAATCGTTTCGGTCTACTTGTCGCGGACGTGATGCCTATATAGATAATCATGCCTAGATATTCTCATAATTATTCACTTTTCTATCAATTGCTCGACAGTAATTTGTTCACCCACCGTAATACTTATGCTATCTTGAGAGAAGCCACTAGTGAAACCTATGGCCCCCAGGTCTATTCTCTATTATACTAATCTCCCGTCAACAAGTTATTTCTAGCGCCTTTTATTTTGCAATCTTTACTTTCAATCTTTATCATAAAAATACCCAAAATATTTATCTTATTATTATTATCTCTATCAGATCTCACTCTTTTAAGTGACTGTGAAGGGATTGACAACCCCTTTATCGCGTTGGTTCCGAGGTTCTTATTTGTTTGTGTAGGTACGAGGGACTTGCGTGTAGTCTCCTACTGGATTGATACCTTGGTTCTCAAAAACTGAGGGAAATACTTACGCTACTTTGCTGCATCACCCTTTCCTCTTCAAGGGAAAACCAACGCAGTGCTCAAGAGGTAGCAAGAAGTGCTTAGCTTTGGGTTCAATCTTGCGGTGTCCTTTCCCAGTGACAGCAGGGGCAGCAAGGCACGTATTGTATTGTTGCCATCGAGGATAAAAAGTTGGGGTTTATATCATATCATTTGAGTTTATCCCTCTACATCATGTCATCCTGCCTAATGCATTACTCTGTTCTTATGAACTTAATACTCTAGATGCATGCTGGATAGCGGTCGATGTGTGGAGTAATAGTAGTAGATGCAGAATCGTTTCGGTCTACTTGTCGCGGATGTGATGCCTATATATATGATCATGCCTAGATATTCTCATTATTATTCACTTTTTTATCAATTGCTCGATAGTAATTTGTTCACCCACCACAATACTTTTGCTATCTTGAGAGAAGCCACTAGTGAAACCTATGGCCCCCGGTTCTATCTTTTATCATATAAGTTCCGTATCTATTTTATTTCGCAATCTTTACTTCCAATCTATATCATAAAAATACCAAAAATATTTATCTTATTATTATTATCTCTATCAGATCTCACTCTCGTAAGTGACCATGAAGGGATTGACAACCCCTTTATCGTGTTGGTTGCGAGGTTCTTATTTGTTTGTGTAGGTACGAGGGACTTGCGTGTAGTCTCCTACTGGATTGATACCTTGGTTCTCAAAAACTGAGGGAAATACTTACGCTACTTTGCTGCATCACCCTTTCCTCTTCAAGGGAAAACCAATGCAGTGCTCAAGAGGTAGCAACCGTAAGCGGAAGAGTTATGACAATGCGGTTGATGTAGTCAAACGTCTTCACGATCCGACCAATCCTAGCACCGAAGGTACGACACCTCCGCGATCTGAACACGTTCAGCTCGGTGACGTCCCACGAACTCTAGATCCAGCTCAGTGTCGAGGGAGAGTTTCTTCAGCATGATGGCATGATGACAGTGATGATGAAGCTACCGGAACAGGGCTTCACCTAAGCACCGCTATGATATGACCGAGGTGGATTATGGTGGAGGGGGGGCACCGCACACGGTTAAGACAATGATCAACTTGTGTGTCCATGGGGTGCCCCCTACACCCGTATATAAAGGAGCAAGGGGGGAGGCCGGCCGGCCCTAGGAGGGCGCGCCAAGAGGAGGAGTCCTCCTCCTAGTGGGAGTAGGACTCCCCTTTCCTAGTCCCACTAGGAGGGGGAAGGAAGGAGTGGGAGAGGTGAAAGGCAAAGGGGGGGGCGCCCCCTTCCTTGTCCTATTCGGACTCAAGGGTAGGGGCGCGTGGCCTGCCCTGGCCGGCCCCTCTCTCTCCACTAGGGCCCATTAAGGCCCATTAGTCCCCGGGGGGTTCGGGTAACCCCTCCAGCACTCCGGTTTTCTCCGAGATCATCCGAAACCCTTCCGGTGTCCGAATGTAGCCGTCCAATATATCAATCTTTATGTCTCGACCATTTTGAGACTCCTCGTCATGTCCATGATCACACCCGGGACTCCGAACTACCTTTGGTACATCAAAACACATAAACTCATAATACCGATCGTCACCGAACGTTAAGCGTGCGGACCCTATGTAACACCCACAATGCGGTTATATCTCCCACGTGTTGGGGCACGACCTAGAGGCATAGCCGCATGGTAGGTTTGTCGCAAGAGGGGTAATCTTCACACAATCCCATGTACTAAATAAGAATGGGATAAAGAGTTGGCTTACAATCGCCACTTCACACAAATACAAGTTACACATACATCATCCGGAATACAATCAAGGTCCGACTACGGAACCCAAATAAAAGAAGAAAACCCCAAATGCTAGATCCCCGATCGTCCCAACTGGGCTCCACTACTGTTCAACTAGCAAAAGAAACCGCACAACGAACACGATCTTCATCGAGCTCCCACTTGAGCTCGGTTGCGTCACCTGCACTGGTATCATCGGCACCTGCAACTGTTTGGAAGTATCTGTGAGCCACAAGGACTCAACAATCTCACACCTGCGAGATCAAGACTATTTAAGCTTATGGGTAGGAAAGGGGTAATGAGGTAGAGCTGCAGCAAGCACTAAGCATATATGGTGGCTAACATGCGCAAATAAGAGCGAGAAGAGAAGCAAAGCAACGGTCGAGAAGCTAGAAGTGATCAAGAAGTGATCCTGAAACTACTTACGTTCAAACATAACACAAGAACCGTGTTCACTTCCCGGACTCCGTCGGAAAGAGACCATCACGGCTACACACACAGTTGATGCATTTTAATTAAGTTAAGTGTCAAGTTCTCTACAACCGGATATTAACAAATTCCCATCTGCCCATAACCGCGGGCACGGCTTTCGAAAGTTCAAAACCCTGCAGGGGTGTCCCAACTTAGCCCATCACAAGCTCTCACGGTCAACGAAGGATATTCCTTCTCCCAGGAAGACCCGATTAGACTCGGAATCCCGGTTACAAGACATTGGGACAATGGTAAAACAAGACCAGCAAGACCGCCCGATGCGCCGACATCCTGATAGGAGCTGCACATATCTCGTTCTCAGGGCAACACCGGATGAACACTACGTACAACTAAAACCAACCCTCAAGTTTCCCCGAGGTGGTGCTGCAAGTGGCTCTATTTAGGACCAACACTTAAAAGAAGCACTAGCCCAGGGGGGTTTAAAATAAAGATGACCATTGGGAGCGCGACTCTCAAGGGAAAAGTAGGTGGTGGTGAGGCAAATGGTAAAACCAAGGTTGGGCCTTGCTGGAGGAGTTTTATTCAAAGCGAACTATCAAGGGGTCCCCATAACACCCAACTATGTAAGGAATGCAAAATCAAGGAACATAACACCGGTATGACGGAAACTAGGGCGGCAAGAGTGAAACAAAACACCAGGCATAAGGCCGAGCCTTCCACCCTTTACCAAGTATATAGATGCATTAATTAAATAAGAGATATTGTGATATCCCAACAATAACCATGTTCCAAACATGGAACAAACTTCATCTTCACCTGCAACTAGCAACGCTATAAGAGGGGCTGAGCAAAAGCGGTAACATAACCAAACAACGGTTTGCTAGGAAAGGAGGGTTAGAGGCTTGACATGGCAATATGGGAGGCATGATATAGCAAATGGTAGGTATCGCGTCATAGCAATAGAGCGAGCAACTAGCAAGCAAAGATAGAAGTGATTTCAAGGGTATGGTCATCTTGCCTGAGATCCCGCAAGGAAGAAGAACAAGTCCATGAAGAAGACAAACGGACGTAGTCGAACGGATCCTCACAAACGTGACGTTATCGGAACTAACCCGAAGAAGCAACACCTGAAAGAAGCAAATAACATGGTAAACAACCATCACATAAACATGGAATGATGCACAACCAAGTATGATGCATATCTGGTTTAATGAGGCATGGCAAAATGCACAAACAATCCTACAAATTAAGTGGAGCTCAATATGCAACGAGTTGCATATTGACGGAACACCACATGGCTTATTTAGTTCTCTCTCGGTTATGTACCCAACAATATTAAATGTTGTTAAACATGGTAAGAGGGTGAAGCATAAGTTAACTAACTATCTAGTCAAGTTTAAATGAGGCTGGAAACAACAAACAACAATTCCGGAAAATCCCCATATGCATATTTATGGATTTGGTACTGTTCTGAACTAAACCATATTTTAGAGTTATTAAACATGCAAAACAAGTACACCATGTTAAACTAGACATTTTTCTACCCCATTTACATATCAAGTGTATTTAAAATGGAGCTACGGTTATTAAGTTATGAAATAAATCATTTTAGCATGGCAATTAAGCAAATAAAGCAAACAACAAGTTTAAACATTTTTAACATGCATGAAAGTGGCATATTATTAAACTAGATGAAATTCTAAGCATGTTTCATATATAAATTATTTACATATGATGCATGATTAATTAATTATTATATGCATGAACATGGAGGGGTTTTCTGCAAATCTGTAAAACCAGGAATAATTAGCAAATTCGTAGGTCAGGAAAAAACCAATCGGGCCGAATCCGGCTAGCCCAACAAAGCACATGAGGGGATTGGGGGGGGGGGGTTCCTCACCATGGGCCAAGCCCAGGCGCGGGTGGGGAGGCAGCTGGGCCTCGAGATCAGTCAGCCCACGCGGGGATCAACGCAAGCATGGACGAGCGCGTGGTCGTGCTTGTTCTTGGTTCGCACGAAGCAGAGGCATGGCGAGGCGGTACTTGAGCGGCAGGAGGCCTAAAACGGCAGCGCGGCGACGGGGTCCGGTGGCTCTGCTCGCCGGCGGTGGGTGTAGGTGGAGGCACGGCTGCAGGGTGGAGGAGGTGCTGGGCACGGGAGGCTCCCTGGAGGCGGCGTTTCTCTACTGCGGCAAGTCAGGGAGAGAGAGAGGCAGGGCGTGGCAACGGCCTGCGGCTCACCGGAGCTTGCCGGTGACGCGTTGTGGAGGGTCGGGGCAGCGGTGCTGGGAGAAGCTCATGTGGCTGGGCAAGGAGCACGAGCGCATCCATGGCGTGGCTTGGCGGACTGGCGCGACTTGAACTCTGGCAAGGCGGAGGTTCAGCGGAGAGCAGAGGAAGGAGCTCCAGTGCGGAGGCAGCCTGGTATGGACGCGGAGCTGGGGCGACGCGAGACGGGAAGTTGAGGGCACACGGCGGCTTGACGAGGACGTCCATGGCAGCGGACGCGGTTTACCCGCGACGAGGCTTGCAGAGCGAGGGAAGTAGTAGGCGCGAGGCAGCTTGCTGGTGAGGGCGAGGCGGATGCAGGCGAGGATGATGGTGACGAGCTCCTGCTGGTCGCCGGCGGCGGTAGGATGAGGTGGTGTCGGGGTTCAAAGTGGGGTCGAGGAGGCATCAGTCGCGTCATGGTAGCCTGAAGGCCGGGGTCGCCGGCGGGTTCATGGGATGCAGCACGGGCACGGCGGCATCTTCCTGGACTGCTGGAACGAGGGGGCTTGGAGCCTTCGAGCTGTGTGGGCCGAGCTTGGGATGGCCATGGCACTGGAGCTCCTGGTGGTTCCGGTTGCCTACGACGGCGGCGCGAGGGGATGAGGCCGAGCGCTCCTGCTCGGGGCCTCGAGCAGCTACACGATCCATTCGGGATCGAGGAAGAAGAGGTAGGCTTCAGGCGCCTGGGCAAGAAGTAGAGGAGGAACTCGGGATCGAGGCTGCTGCGATTTGGGCGGCGCAGAATGAGGGAGGTGGTCGGAGATCTGGTTGGTGGGAGGGGATCCCGAGGAAGACATGAAAGAGGTGGTTGGCTGGCGGCGGCAGGATGGGAATGGGTGGATTGGACCGGTAGGGGCTAGGGTTTAGACTGATATTGATATCAGATGAATCTAGGTTAGGGGCTAACTCGTCCCTCCGATGGCAATCGGACGATTGCGAATAAATAGCTAGGGAGTCCAAATGAGAAACCGATGATGATTTAGGGATGTTTGGGGATGATCCGAATCCAATGGTGACGACTGTCCGGGTCGGGTCCGGGACAGCTCCGGACGCGCGAGAGAGGTCTATGCAGAGCGCAAAGAGGGGTAGGCTGGGCCTAGGTGGACCATGGAGAGCGGGTTGGTCTGAGAGAAGAGGGGAGAGATGCAGCCCGGCATTGTCTTCGGAGACCGAAAATGTCCGTCATTAGACCGGCTATATTGCCGCTATAATTATCCGTTGGGGCATCAAATGGACTCCGAACGTAATGAAATTTGACAGGCGGTCTACCTACACTAAAATAAGACCGCACACCAACTTTCAACCCATTCTGAGAACATTTTTCGGCCACTTATAAAATAATATTTCGGACATGCCACGGGCGCGCACAAGTGTGTCTAGGCTCAGAACGGACAACGGAGAGAACGAGGAGACCGGGACGGATGCAAGTTTTGAAAACATGATGATGCAATGCACATGAAGACATGATGAAATGCAACACGCAAGCAAATGACATGACAATGTCGGTGAATAACTGGAAGACACCTGGTGCATCAGACTCGGGGCGTCACAACACTCCACCACTATGAGAGGATCTCGTCCCGAGATCTAGGTTGGCACCGGGGAAAACGGAAGAGGAAGGGGAAGAGTTAACTAATTTCTTCTTTGAGAAATGAGTGAAACCAAAGAACCTTGAGAGGTTGAACAAACTGAAAGAGAGAATATGAGGGAGATGAACGAGATTGAAAACACTCCATTAGACACGAGGAACAAGCAACATTATGAGAACCTTGTGGGTTGAAAGACATAAGAAAAGGGTTACACTGGACAAGAAGTATATGCAAGCACTCCGAGTGAAACAAGATGTACAAGGAACGATAAAGAACAATTACGACAACACTCCGGTTGAAAATGGATGGGATAGAATATGAACTTGGCAAAATGAAAGCACTTGGATGAGACTCCGGTTAAAAGAGGAATGATAGACACAACACTTCGGTTAAATGGATAAGCAAGAAAAGAACATGATCCTCACAAATCGAGATGATGAGTGAAGAGAGCAATGTCACAATGCCTCCGGAAGAAAGAAAAGAAGATAGATCATTGGAATGAAAGAATGGAGAAGAAAAAGCAACTTCTGGCACAAAAGAGCTTGGAGAGCACCCTTCCAAGAAGGTTAAAATGGAGTTGTTGGAAAACCAACAACGAAACGAAAAATCTTGTAGTGGGCTTATGGAAAACTTCTCAAAATTGAGGCGAAATTCTGCCACTAATGGAAAACAATAGATTGGATTGATACCAACAAGAAGACGAGAAGCTTATTTCAGCTGGAGGATAAATCAAGGACTTGGTTCATTTATAAGCACCATAATTAGCAACAATCCTTAGGGAAATCTTTAGGTGAAATATAACCCAAGATAACTCCAACGAAGAGATTGATGGATTGAAAAGATGTCTTGAGCGAAGAGAAAATGATGGATTTAGATATGTCACTCTAGAAAACTTGTGAATCATGAAACACGAAGGGAAAAATTGTCAAGAGTGACATAACACCACCTCAAAAGATAAGGTAGAACGAATTGCACTTCGGAATGCAAGATGAAGAGAGCTTGAACTCCTCAAAACAAGACATGTGTTGAACACCATGTTTATTTTAGAGTATATCTTGGCAGATCAAAACTTCGAGGGAAATTTTGACGAACAACTGAAGAATGAAAGGAATCCTTGATGAACCACCATGTAGAGCCTCCATGAAGAACTCCGGTAACAAAATGATGATAAAAAGAAAGAGAAGTTGACAACACAATGTGAAGCCTTATAATGATTTAGATGGATCTCCGTGGTGATATAATTGCGAGAGCTTGGAACTCCGGGAAAGAAAAGATGAAACAATTGAAAACCGAGAACTTGATGAGCCTCCAGAATAAGGAATTGAATTTATTCGATGAAAAAAGAATAAGAATTACATTATGCTTATCATTCACCAATTTAAATTTATGACAAGCAACGGATTTTTGCATACTACTTATTCTCGTAGAAAGGATTAAGATAGATATAGCGCCAACTTGAAGAGGCCTTCAACGAACCACCGGTAGGATTTGGAAACAACGAATGAATTGATATGCAAACGAAGGAAGAAGAAACTTGAACAAGCCACCGTAAGAATTGAAAAAGAACGAAGAAAAAAAATAAAGAAACACCGGGAAGAATGAGAGAACGAATGAAGATACTTGAAGGGATTTAGATATAAGTGAATGAAGAGATCCCGAGCTTATTAGAGAAATTTGAATGATGCACCGGTAAGATTTGGAGAACGAGAGCTGAAAGCTGGAATGAATAGTCCCGAAATGATGGCCTTCGGAGAATCAAACTGAAAGACTCTTGAATTGCTCCGAATGGGTGAAAATAATTCTCACAATCGAAAACAACTATGAGAGGATGGCATCAAGCTTGAACTATGCATCTTCAAGAGAACGAAGCAAGATTTAAGAGAAAATCTTCTTTGGTCTTCAAATGTTGAGAATGATGACGAGAACCACCACTAAGAATTGTTTAGACACTCCGGGAGAATCAAAAGCGAAGAGGTTGAGCCAACAATGAAAGAATTTGAAAGATCTTGGAGGAAGACATATGGCTGATGATAATTCATTCTTACGTCAACTTGGAGAAGAATTTGAGAGTAACTCCGGGAAAATTAGGAGAGTCAGGTAAGATCCTGGGAAAAGACCTGTGGGTTAGGGCCCACTCAAAAGAAACATCGTTGAACGATTTAAAAGAGAGATTGCGCCGGTTGAATTAAATGGCTCGAAAGAGATAACAACCTCGAGATATCTTTAATGAATTAGCAATGGAAAACACGAATCTTCAGCACTCCGAAACAATTGAATAGTGAGAGGTGAATGATTAAGAGGTGCGCCAGCATGGGAAAGCATTTGAACCGAGGAAAAAATATGATCGACAAAGCTTCAATTAAATCCACCGAAGAAGAAAAGAAAGAAGAATGATGAACTTGAAGCTCCGTTAGAATCTTCCTGAGAATCACCGGATAAGAACATTGACGGAAAGGAATGGAGAGACTTCCCATCAGTAAAAGGGTACTTGAATAAGAAATCTGAGTCCTCGAAGGAACAAAAGGGTGGAAGGGTGGGAAAACAAAGGCAATTTGGGACGGATGAAACAAACAACGTTGAGAAGACTTGAGTTGATCTTGCAGATGTTGAAAAAGATCGGATCCACTTGAAGAGAGACACACCGGTTTAGAAGAAATTGAGATGGCAAACTCGAAGATCAAGAAGGATTTGTATTCACATAGGAATATGAGAACACCGCTTAGGGAAGGTATGGAATCAACATTTGACTTCGAAGCAACTCGAATACCACAACTGAAAAACAAAACAAAGGATTGGCTTGCAGAATAAGCCGGAAGCAAACATATGATAGACCCCATGTCATATCATGTGTCTGTTGGAGAGAATTCCTACGAGCTACTTGAATTCCCACTTATGAACTCCTGAAACTTTCTGGTTATGCAATCAGGTGTTGGGGATACAAGGGAAGCATAACATCTCACCCAAAACTAGCAAATCCTACATCCAGCTGTATCCATCCTTCAACACATAACCAAGAAACCTTCGGAAATCATTTACCTCAACCTTCGAAAAGCATCTATTATACGAGTAATGGCAATACTCCCAAACTACCGCCCCAGTACTGGGTGGCGTCAAGGTTATCTCACCAACAACTGTATAAAGGAGATTTTCGATGTCGGCGAACTCAGGTATTCTAGAACTGCAACAATAAAATTGTGACGACAACACCTCGGAGCTCAACTCCCCAGGACACTAACACAACCCCTAAATGTCAGGAGGCACCAAGAACAATGTTCTCGTCACAAAACCATCGGAACGATTCCAAGATACTCGTGTGATCCTAATTTTTTAGTGAAATTTGAGGAGAGAATAGTCAAAACTCTATGTCAGGATGCCTCACCAGAGCGACGAAGGGACTGAGGAGAAAAAAGAATCCTACTCTCCGATATATATAATCCTAAGACTCAAAACATTTTGTTCTAGACTCAACAACGTCAGCGATTCGATCAAGCAGGGGGCTCCTAAGTCGGGGAAGGCTCTGATTACCAACTTGTAACACCCACAATGCGGCTATATCTCCCACGTGTCGGGGCATGACTTAGAGGCATAGCCGCATGGTAGGTTTGTCGCAAGAGGGGTAATCTTCACATAGTCCCATGTACTGAATAAGAATGGGATAAAGAGTTGGCTTACAATCGCCACTTCACACAAATACAAGTTACACATACATCATCCAGAATACAATCAAGGTCCGACTACGGAACCAAAATAAAAGAAGACAACCCCAAATGCTAGATCACCGATCATCCCAACCGGGCTCCACTACTGTTCAACTAGAAAACGAAACTGCACAACGAACATGATCTTCATCGAGCTCCCACTTGAGCTCGGTTGCGTCACCTGCACTGGTATCATCGGCACCTACAACTATTTGGAAGTATCTGTGAGCCACGAGGACTCAGCAATCTCACACCCGCGAGATCAAGACTATTTAAGCTTATGGGTAGGAAAGGGGTAATGAGGTGGAGCTGGAGCAAGCACTAAGCATATATGGTGGCAAACATACGCAAATAAGAGTGAGAAGAGAAGCAAAGCAACGGTCGAGAAGCTAGAAGTGATCAAGAAGTGATCCTGAAACTACTTACGTTCAAACATAACACAAGAACCATGTTCACTTCCCGGACTCCGCCGGAAAGAGACTATCACGGCTACACACGCGGTTGATGCATTTCAATTAAGTTAAGTGTTAAGTTCTCTACAACCGGATATTAACAAACTCCCATCTGCCCATAACCGCGGGCACGGCTTTTGAAAGTTCAAAACCCTGTAGGGGTGTCCCAACTTAGTCCATCACAAGCTCTCACGGTCAACGAAGGATATTCCTTCTCCCAGGAAGACCCGATCAGACTCGGAATCCCAGTTACAAGGCATTTCGACAATGGTAAAACAAGACCAACAAGACCGCCCGATGCGCCGACATCCTGATAGGAGCTGCACATATCTCGTTCTCAGGGCAACACCGGATGAACACTACGTACAACTAAA
This sequence comes from Triticum urartu, assembly GCF_003073215.2. Lineage (NCBI taxonomy): Eukaryota > Viridiplantae > Streptophyta > Magnoliopsida > Poales > Poaceae > Triticum > Triticum urartu. Next base: position 372,860,076 of record NC_053023.1, on the reverse strand, counting down.
ACCAACCCTCAAGTTTCCCCGAGGTGGCGTTGCGAGTGGCTCTGTTTCGGACCAACACTTAAAGAAGCACTGGCCCAGGGGGGTTTAAAATAATGATGACCCTCGGGAGCACGACACCCAAAGGAAAAGTAGGTGGTGGTGAGGCAAATGGTAAAACCAAGGTTGGGCCTTGCTGGAGGAGTTTTATTGAAAGCGAACTGTCAAGGGGTCCCCATAACACCCAACCGTGTAAGGAACGTAAAATCAAGGAACATAACACCAGTATGACGGAAACTAGGGCGACAAAAGTGGAACAAAACACCAGGCATAAGGCCGATCCTTCCACCCTTTACCAAGTATATAGATGCATTAATTAAATAAGAGATATTGTGATATCCCAACAATAACCATGTTACAAACATGGAACAAACTTCATCTGCACCTGCAACTAGCAACGCTATAAGAGGGGCTGAGCAAAAGCGGTAACATAGCCAAACAACGGTTTGCTAGGAAAGGAGGGTTAGAGGCTTGACATGGCAATATGGGAGGCATGATATAGCAAATGGTAGGTATCGCGGTATAGCAATAGAGCGAGCAACTAGCAAAGATAGAAGTGATTTCGAGGGTATGGTCATCTTGCCTGAGACCCCGCAAGGAAGAAGAACAAGTCCATGAAGAAGACAAACAGACGTAGTCGAACGGATCCTCACAAATGTGACGTTATCGGAACTAACCCGAAGAAGCAACACTAGAAAGAAGCAAACAACATGGTAAACAACCATCACATAAACATGGAATGATGCACAACCAAGTATGATGCATATCCGGTTTAATGAGGCATGGCAAAATGCACAAACAATCCTACAAATTAAGTGGAGCTCAATATGCAACAAGTTGCATATTGACGGAACACCACATGGCTTATTTAGTTCTCTCTCGGTTATGTACCCAACAATATTAAATGTTGTTAAACATGGCAATAGGGTGAAGCATAAGTAAACTAACTATCTAGTCAAGTTTAAATGAGGCCAGAAACAACAAACAACAATTCTGGAAAATCCCATATGCATATTTATGGATTTGGTACTGTTCTGAACTAAACCATATTTTAGAGTTGTTAAACATGCAAAACAAGTACACCATGTTAAACTAGGCATTTTTCTACCCCATTTACATATCAAGTTTATTTAAAATGGAGCTACGGTTATTAAGTTATGAAATAAATCATTTTAGCATGGCAATTAAGCAAATAAAGCAAACAACAAGTTTAAACATTTTTGACATGCATGAAAGTGGCATATTATTAAACTAGATGAAATTCTAAGCATGTTTCATATATAAATTATTTACATATGATGCATGATTAATTAATTATTATATGCATGAACATGGAGGGGTTTTCTGCAAATTTGTAAAACTAGGAATAATTAGCTAATTCACAGGCCAGAAAAAAAACAATCGGGCCGAATCCGGCTAGCCCAACAAAGCACATGAGGGGCTTGGGGGGTTCCTCACCATGGGCCAAGCCCAGGCGCTGGTGGGGAGGCAACTGGGCCTCGAGATCAGTCAGCCCACGCGGGGGTCAACACGAGCAGGGACGAGCGCGCGACCGTGCACGTTCTCGGTTCGCACGAAGCAGAGGCACGGCAAGGCGGGACTTGAGCGGCAGGAGGCCTGAAACGACAGCGCGGCGACGGGGTCCGGTGGCTCTGCTCGCCGGCGGTGGGTGAAGGTGGAGGCGCGGCTGCAGGGTGGAGGAGGCGCTGGGCACGGGAGGCTCCCTGGCGGCGACGTTTCTCTGCTGCGGCAAGTCAGGGAGAGAGAGAGGCAGGGCATGGCGACGGCTTGCGGCTCGCCGGAGCTTGCCGTCGACGCGATGTGGAGGGTCGGGGCAGCGGTGCTGGGAGAAGCTCATGTGGCTGGGTAAGGAGCACGAGCGCATCCATGGAGTGGCTTGGCGGACTGGCGCGGCTTGAACTCTCGCAAGGCGGAGGTTCGGCGGAGAGCAGAGGAAGGAGCTCTGGTGCAGAGGTAGCCGGGGATGGACTTGGCGGCACTGGGGCGACGCGACACGGGAAGAAGAGGGCACACGGCAGCTTGACAAGGACGTCCATGGCAGCGGACGCGGTTGGCCCGCGATGAGGCTTGCGGAGCGAGGGAAGCAGTAGGCGCGAGGCAGCTTGCTGGCGAGGGTGAGTTGGATGCAGGCGAGGATGACGACGACGAGCTCCTGCTGGTCGCCGGCGGAAGTAGGAAGAGGTGGCGTCGGGGTTCAAAGTGGGGTCGAGGAGGCATCGGGCGCGTCGTGGTAGCCTGAAGGTTGGGGTCGCCGGCGGGTTCGCGGGATGCAGCACGGGCACGGCGGCATCTTCCTGGATTGCTGGAACGAATGGGCTTGGAGTCTTCGAGCTATGCGGGCCGAGCTCGGGATGGCCATGGCGCTGGAGCTCCTGGTGGTTCCAGTTGCCGACGACGGCGGTGCGAGGGGATGAGGCTGAGTGCTCCTGCTCGGGGCCTCGAGCAGCTACATGATCCATTCGGGATCGAGGAAGAAGACGTAGGCTTCAGGCGCCTGGGCAAGAAGGAGAGGAGGAACTCGGGATCGAGGCTGCTGCGATTTGGGCGGCGCAGAACGAGGGAGGTGGTCGGAGATCTGGTTGGTGGGAGGGGATCCCGAGGAAGACATGAAAGAGGTGGTTGGCTGGCGGCGGCAGGATGGGAATGGGTGGATTGGACCGGTAGGGGCTAGGGTTTAGACTGATATTTATATCAGATGAATCTAGGTTAGGGGCTAACTCGTCCCTCCGACCGCAATCGGACAATCGCGAATAAATAGCTAGGGAATCCAAATGAGAAACCGATGATGATTTAGGGATGTTTGGGGATGATCCGAATCCAACGGTGACGACTGTCCGGATTAGGTCCGGGACAGCTTCGGACGTGCGAGAGAGGTCTATGCAGAGCGCAAAGAGGGGTAGGCTGGGCCTAGGTGGACCGTGGAGAGCGGGTTGGTCTGAGAGAAGAGGGGAGAGATGCAGCTCGGCACTGTCTTCGAAGACCGAAAACGTCCGTCATTAGACCGGCTATATTGCCGCTATAATTATCCGTTGGGGGCATCAAATGGACTCCGAACGCGATGAAATTTGACAGGCGGTCTACCTACACTAAAATAAGACCGCACACCAACTTTCAACCCATTCCGAGAACATTTTCCGGCCACTTATAAAATAATATTTCGGACATGCCACGGGCGCGTGCAAGTGTGTCTGGGCTCAGAACGGACAATGGAGAGAACAAGGAGACCAGGACGGATGCAAGTTCTGAAAACATGATGATGCAATGCACATGAAGACATGATGAAATGCAACACGCAAGCAAATGACATGACAACGTCGGTGAATAACTGGAAGACACCTGGCGCATCGGACTCGGGGCGTCACACCCTACGGGTTCGAGAACTATGTAGACATGAACAAGACTCATCTCCGGTCAATAACCAATAGTGGAACCTGGATGCTCATATTGGTTCCTACATATTCTACGAAGATCTTTATCGGTCAAACCGCATAACAACATACGCTGTTCCCTTTGTCATCGGTATGTTACTTGCCCGAGATTCGATCGTCGGTATCTCAATACCTAGTTCAATCTCGTTACCGGCAAGTCTCTTTGCTCGTTCCGTAATACATCATCCTGCAACTAACTCATCAGTTGCATTGCTTGCAAGGCTTATAGTGATGTGCATTACCGAGAGGGCCCAGAGATACCTCTCCGACAATCGGAGTGACAAATCCTAATCTTGATCTATGCCAACTCAACAAGTACCATTGGAGACACCTGTAGAGCACCTTTATAATAACCCAGTTACGTTGTGACATTTGGTAGCACACAAAGTATTCCTCCGGTATTCGGGAGTTGCATAATCTCATAGTCATAGGAACATGTATAAGTCATGAAGAAAGCAATAGCAATATACTAAACGATCAAATGCTAAGCTAATGGAATGGGTCAAGTCAATCACATCATTCTCTAATGATGTGATCCCGTTAATCAAATGACAACTCATGTCTATGGTTAGGAAACTTAACCATCTTTGATTCAACGAGATAGTCAAGTAGAGGCATACTAGTGACACTTTGTTTGTCTATATATTCACACAAGTACTAAGTTTCCGGTTAATACAATTCTAGCATGAATAATAAACATTTATCATGATATAAGGAAATATAAACAACAACTTTATTTTTGCCTCTAGGGAATATTTCCTTCAGTCTCCCACTTGCACTAGAGTCAATAATCTAGATTACACAGTAATGATTCTAACACCCATGGAGTCTTGGTGCTGACCATGTTTTGCTCGTAAGAGAGGCTTAGTCAACGGGTCTGCAACATTCAGATCCGTATGTATCTTGCAAATCTCTATGTCTCCCTCCTTGACTTGATCACGGATGGAATTGAAGCGTCTCTTGATGTGCTTGGTTCTCTTGTGAAATCTGGATTCCTCTGCCAAGGCAATTGCACCAGTATTGTCACAAAAAAATTTCATTGGACCCGATGCACTAGGTATGACACCTAGATCGGATATGAAATCCTTCATCCAGACTCCTTCATTTGCTGCTTCCGAAGCATCTATGTACTCCGCTTCAGATGTAGATGCCGCCACGACGCTTTGCTTAGAACTGCACCAACTGACAGCTCCACCGTTCAATATAAATACATATCCGATTTGGACTTAGAGTCATCCGGATCAGTGTCAAAGCTTGCATCGACGCTACCATTTACGACGAGATCTTTGTCACCTCCATAAGCAAGAAACATATCCTTAGTCCTTTTCAGGTATTTTAGGATGTTCTTGATCGCTGTCCAGTGATCCACTCCTGGATTACTTTGGTACCTCCCTGGTGAACTAATAGCCAGACACACATCTGGGTCGTCTGATGTGCCCCACTCCTGAACTGGCATGGGGGTCCTCGGCCAGTCCCGCCAGGCCGAGAGACTACGTGGTGAGAGACCCCCCTAGCCGAGACACCATTAGCAGCCCCTAAATCACTCTTCAAGTTTGGGCGCGCTTCGGCTCTTCCGAGGAGATCTTTGTTGCTAGTCTTGAAAACTAGTTCATCGAATTCGTCTCATGTATCTAATCTTCGGCTGTCGAATTTTGCCCAAAAAGTTTTCGGATCACCTCAGCCTCTAGCAAGTGTCTGGACTGTTCGTCAGAAATATTCCATCCTGGTCGTTCCTTAGTCGTGAAGTTTTTCTGTGCTCGACGCATGATGACAACCCGATCTGGCTCTAACAGTACAACCATGTGTTGCCCCTGGGCCCATCTGTGACCACGTGGCGTCCCTGAACCGATGGTTTCTTCTCCCATAGGAGTTGTTGGATGCCCCGAAGAGGAAAGGTGATGTAGCACAACTGCAGAAAGTATTTCTCTCAATTAAGAACCAGGGTTTATCGAACCAGTAGGAGGCACCACACTAACAACATTAGCAGTACCTGCACACAAACACAACAATTGCTTACACCCAACAAAGGCAAGGGGGTTTTCATTCCCCTTGTTCTTTCCAGTTACAAGATTAAAAGTAGATAGTGGTTAGCAAAGTAACAAAAGGTAAAAGAGAAAATAGAGATCAATAAAGGCTTTTCTATTGTCGGAGAATAGACTCGGGGGCCGTAGTTCACTAGTGGTAGCTCTCTCGAAAGCATAGAAAATGGTGTGGTAAACAAATTATTGTTGGGCAATTGATAGAATTGCGCATAGTAATAGTTCTGATCATTCATGGCATAATCTCACATAGGCATTACGTCCATGACAAGTAGACCGTTAATCCAACTGCATCTACTACTATTACTCCACCCAAAACCGCTATCCAGCATGCATATCAAAGTATCAAGTTCATGATAGAATATTAACGCAATAAGCAAGATGACATAATGTAGACAGAAAAAGATCAATCAATATGAACAACACCCATCATTTTACCCTTAGTGTCAACAACAAAATATGTTCCTTCATCTCACAGGGCAAGATCACGATAAGGTTGAACCCACTACTATGTACCACTCCCTCTGAAGACCTACTCATCCAATTGGCCAAAGAGGACTCATAGATTGAAAAGCATACATAGTTATAAAATTACACAAGGGAGAAACTTCAAGAGATCCAAAATAGATCAAGGAATAATCTGATCATAAACCCACAATTCATCGGATCCAACAAACACACCGCAAAAAATTGCATCAGTTGATCTTAAAGAAGATTATTATATTGAATAGAGAGAGAGAGAGAGATCTAGCTAGAACTATGGACTCGTAGGTCCTAAGGGAACTATTCACACATCATCGTGGAGGCAGCAAGGTTGATGAAGATGGCCCCCCCCCAATGATTCCCTCCTCTAGCAACGTATTGGAACAACTCCAGATGGGATTGCTTCGAAACAAAGGCTTGCAACAACGATAAAATTCTTTCGGGTTTCGCTTCGAGGGTATCTGAATATTCGGGAAATTATAGGCCAAGAATTAGGGCAAATAGGGCCACGAGGGGCCAACAAGCCAGGATAGGGCACGCCCCTGCCTTGTGGGGCCCTCGTGCGTCTTCTCGTCCTCCCCGAAGCTTCTAGGGTCTCTTATTAGCCATAAAGAATCATCAAAAGTGTCATCGTGTTTGGACTTATGTAGGTATGGATTTTATGGAAAACCAAAAACATGCACAACAAAAAACAATGATACGTCTCCGTTGTATCTACTTTTCCACACACTTTTGCTCTTGCTTTGGACTCTAATTTGCAAGATTTGAATGAAACTAACCCAGACTAACGTTGTTTTCAGCAAAACTACCATGGTGTTATTTTTTGTGCAGAAATAAAAGTTCTCGGAATTGGACGATTTTTTTGGAGATCTTTTTATGGAATAAGTAAAAAGTACTGGAACAAAAACCCACTAGAGGGGGGCCACCTGCTGCCCATGAGGCACCAGGGTGCGCACACTCCCCTAGGTGCACCCTAGTGGCTTGTCGGGCCCATGAGGCTCCGCTGACCCTAATCTCGGCACTATAAATTCATAATTCCCGAGAAAAAATAAGAGAGGAAGTTTCATCGGGTTTTACAATACGGAGCCGCTGCCACCTCCTGTTCTACATCGGGAGGCTAGATCTGGAGTCCATTTGGGGCTCCGGAGAGGGGAATTCATCGTCATCATCATCACCAACCCTTCCTTGCCACCAATTTCATGATGCTCACCGCCGGGAGTGAGTAATTCCTTCGTAGGCTTGTTGGACGGTGATGGTTGGATGAGATTTATCATGTAAGCGGGTTGGTTTTGTCAGGGCTTGATCCCTAGTATCCACTATGTTCTGAGATTGATGTTGGTATGACTTTGTTATTCTTAATGCTTTTCATTAGGGCCCGAGTCCCATGACTTTAGATATGAACCCTTTATGTTTTCATGAATATATTTGTGTTCTTGATCCTATCTTGCAAGTTATCCGCACCTATTACGTGTTATGATCCGCATACCCCAAGGTGACAATAGTTGGGATTCTTTCCGGTGATTACCGTAGTTTGAGGAGTTCATGTATTCACTATGTGTTAATGCTTTGTTCCGGTTCTCTATTAAAAGGAGACATTAATATCCCTTAGTTTCCTTATGGACCCCGCTGCCACGGGAGGGTACGGCAAAAGATGTCATGCAAGTTCTTATCGCAAGCACGTATGACTATATACGAAATACATGCCTACATTACATTGATGAATTGGAGCTAGTTTTCTGTCGCCCTAGGTTATAATCGTTGCATGATGAATGTTATCCAACATAATTATCCATCACCGATCCAATGCCTAGGTTACACGATGAATTGGAGCTAGTTCTTTGCTAAATTATTATTATTGCTGCTACTATCACAGTTGCTACAAAACTATTGCTGCTACTGTTACCGTTACTACTACTATTATTGTTATCGCTATCAAACTACCATATTACTGTGCTACTGGTCACTCTACTGCAGATATTTAGTTCTCCATGTGTGGTTGAATTGACAATTCAACTGTTAATACTTGCAAATATTCTTTGTCTCCCCTTGTGTTGAATCAATAAATTTGGGTTGAATACTCTACCATCAAAAACTGTTGCGATCCCCTATATTTATCAGTTATCAAGACCTTTTTCTAGTGCCGTTGTCGGGGAGCATAGCTCTATTTGCTAAGTCACTTGGGATTTATATCTGTTGATCACTATGAAGAATCTTAAGGATGATAGAACCAAGATTGTTCCCTCTAGAATGAGGGGAGGTAAGGAACTGTTATCTAGCTCTGCACTTGATTCAGCTTTTGTTTTGAGTAAGCTTGCAACACCACCACCTGCTATTAATTATGGTATTTCGCAAGTAATTGATGATGCTACTTCTGCTATGAATGATGCTAGTACTTTGCCTGATGAAACTGTGCCACTAGATGAATTTCTTGATGAACAACTTGCTAAAGCTAAAGAATTTGAGAATGCTGAAACTGATGAAATTATTAAAACTGATGAAATTATTGAAACTGAACATTATGAGTCACCTATTGGGCCTAGCTATCCTAGATATGAAATGCCTAAGATACCTGAGGGTTATGTTATGGATGAAGAGATAGCTAGGGAATTTCTTGCTTGTAATGATAGAGATGATCTTAAGAAACTACTATGTAAGCTTAAAGAAAAATCTTTGAGTGCTAGAATGAAATATGATCCTAAGTTTGCTACTTCACCTATCTTTGTTACCGATAAGGATTATGAATTATTCGTTGATCCTGAGTTAATTACTTTGGTTGAATCTGATCCTTTCCATGGTTATGAATCTGAAACCGTTATGGCACATCTTACTAAGTTGAATGATATAGCCACCCTATCCGCTCATGAGGAAAAAATCGCTACTATTATATTCTTAAGTTGTTTCCTTTCTCGTTAAAGGGTGATGCTAAGATATGGTTTAATACTCTTGCTCCTGGTTGTGTGCGTAGTCCCCAGGATATGATATATTACTTCTCTAAAAAATATTTTCTCGCCCATAAGAAACAAGCTGCCTTATAGGAAATATTTAACTTTGTGAAAATTGGAGAAGAGAATCTCCCGCAAGCTTGGGGAGGCTTCTCCAGTTACTTAATGCTTTACCTGATCATCCTTCGAACAAAAATGAAATACTTGATATTTTTTTATAATGGACTAACCGATGCTTCTAGGGACTACCTAGATAGTTGTGCTGGTTGTGTTTTCAGTAACGAACTATTGAAAAAGCTGAAGAACTATTGAATAATTTATTGAGTAATGATAATGATTGGACATTTCCTGAACCACCGCCTAAACCAACTCTGAAGAAGAAGGGGCATTCTATTTCTCAGTCCTGAAGATATGCAAGAGGCAAAGAAATCTATGAAAGAAAAGGGTGTCAAAGCTGAAGATGTTAAGAATCTACCACCTATTGAAGAAATACATAGACTTGACACCCCGACACAAGTAGTAGAGGTAAATTCTCTTATAAGATTTGATGAAGGCGATATCCCTTATAATAAATATGCTAGTCAATGCTTGGATGAATTTGACAATTACATTGTTAAGCAAAAAAAATTAATGCATATGTTATGAAACAATTGAAACATAATGCCTACATGATTGATCGCTTGAGTGACATGATGTTTAGAATTGCTAATGGTGTTTAAATTCTAGTAAATCCAAAACTCGTAAGAAATTCCTGAAACTTGGCATGCTTGTTGGGGAACACATTAATTTCAAAAATTTCCTACGCACATGCAAGATCTATCTAGGTGATGCATAGCAATGAGAGGAGAAGAGTGTTGTCTACGTACCCTCATAGACCGTTGATATGTCTCCAACGTATCTATAATTTTTGATTGTTCCATGCTATTATATTATATGTTTTGGATGTTAATGGGCTTCTTTATACACTTTTATATTATTTTTGGGACTAACCTACTAACCCAAGGCCCAGTGCAAATTGCTGTTTTTTTGCCTATTTCAGTGTTTCACAGAAAAGGAATATCAAACGGAATCCAAACAGAATGAAACCTTCGGGAGAGTTATTTTTGGAACAAACATGATCTAGGGGACTTGGAGTGGACATCAAGCAACCTACGAGGAGGCCACGAGGCAGGGGGCACGCCTACCCCCTGGGCGCACCCTCCACCCTCGTGGGCCCCTCGTGGCTCCACCGACCTACTTCTTCCTCCTATATATGTCCACATACCCCGAAAACATCCAGGAGCATCACGAAACCCTATTTCCACCGCCGCAACCTTCTGTACCCAAGAGATGAAGGAAATATGCCCTAGAGGCAATAATAAAGTTATTATTTATTTCCTTATTTCATGATAAATGTTTATTATTCATGCTAGAATTGTATTAACCAGAAACATAATACATCTGTGAATACATAGACAGACAGAGCGTCACTAGTATGCCTCTACTTGACTAGCTCGTTGGTCAAAGATGGTTATGTTTCCTAACCATAGACATGAGTTGTCATTTGATAAACGGGATCACATCATTAGGAGAATGATGTGATTGACTTGACCCATTCTGTTAGCTTAGCACTTGATTGTTTTAGTTTACTGCTATTGCTTTCTCATGACTTATACATGTTCCTATGACTATGAGATTATGCAACTCCCGATTATCGGAGGAACAATTTGTGTGCTACCAAATGTCACAACATAACTGGGTGATTATAAAGGTGCTCTACAGGTGTCCCCGATGGTACTTGTTGAGTTGGCATAGATCGAGATTAGGATTTGTCACTCCGATTGTCGGAGAGGTATCTCTGGGCCCTCTCGGTAATGCACATCACTATAAGCCTTGCAAGCAAAAGCAACTAATGAGTTAGTTGCAGGATGATGCATTACAGAACGAGTAAAGAGACTTGCCGGTAACGAGATTGAGCTAGGTATTGAGATACCGACGATCGAATCTCGGGCAAGTAACATACCGATGACAAAGGGAACAACGTATGTTGTTATGCGGTTTGACCAATAAAGATCTTCGTAGAATATGTAGGAGCCAATATGAACATCCAGGTTCTGCTATTGGTTATTGACCAGAGACGTGTCTCGGTCATGTATACATACTTCTCGAACCCGTAGGGTCCGCACGCTTAACGTTCGGTGACGATCGGTATTATGAGTTTATGTGATTTGATGTACCGAAGGTAGTCGGGAGTCCCAGATGAGATCGGGTACATGACGAGGAGTCTCGAAATGGTCAAGACGTAAAGATAGATATATTGGACGACTATATTCGGACATCGGAAAGGTTCGGAGTGATTCGGGTATTTTTCGGAGTACCGGGAGTTACGGGAATACGGGAAAGAAGTATTGGGCCTCATGGTCCAAGTGGTGGAAGAGAGGAGGCAGGGCGCGCAGCCCCCCCTAGCCCAAACTGAATTGGACTAGGGGGCCGGCCCCCCTTTCCTCCTTTCCTCCCTCTCCTTCCTTCTCCCTCTCCTCCTTCCTTTCCCCCTCCTAGTAGGAGTAGGAAAGGGGAGTCCTACTCCTACTAGGAGGGGGACTCCTCCTCCTGGCGCGCCCTGCAAGGGCCGGCCGGCCTCCCCCTTGCTTCTCTATATACAGGGGCAGGGGGGCACCCTAGAACACACAAGTTGATTGTTCCAAGCCGTGTGCGGTGCCCCCCTCCACCATAATCCACCTCGATCATAGCGTAGTGGTGCTTAGGCGAAGCCCTGCGTCGGTAGCAACATCATCAACGTCATCACGCCGCCGTGCTGACGAAACTCTCCCGTGAAGCTCTACTGGATCGGAGTTCGTGGGACGTCATCGAGCTGAACGTGTGCTGAACTCGGAGGTGCCATGCGTTCGGTAATTGGATCGGTCGGATCGTGAAGACGTACGACTACATCAACCGCGTTCTCATAACGCTTCCGCTTATGGTCTACGAGGGTACGTAGACACTACTCTCCCCTCTCGTTGCTGTGCATCACCATGATCTTGCGTGTGCGTAGGATTTTTTTTGAAATTACTACGTTCCCCAACAAGAGATCCCATCTTGGGGCCTTTTCTGGAACTCTGCCGGAGGGGGCATCAATCACGGAGGGCTTATACATCAACACCATAGCCTCTCCGATGATGTGTGAGTAGTTTACCTCAGACCTTCGGGTCCATAGTTGTTAGCTCTATGGCTTCTTCTCTCTCTTTGGATCTCAATACAATGTTCTCCTCGATCTTCTTGGAGATCTATTTGATGTAACTCTTTTTGCGGTGTGTTTGTCAAGATCCGATGAATTGTGGGTTTATGATCAAGTTTATCTATGAACAATATTTGATTCTTCTCTGAAATCTTTTATGTATGATTGGTTATCTTTGCAAGTCTCTTCGAATTATCAGTTTGGTTTGGCCTACTAGATTGATCTTTCTTGCAATGGGAGAAGTGCTTAGCTTTGGGTTCAATCTTGCGGTGTCCTTTCCCAGTGACAGCAAGGGCAGCAAGGCACGTATTGTATTGTTGCCATCGAGGATAAAAAGATGGGGTTTATATCATATTACTTGAGTTTATCCCTCTACATCATGTCATCTTATCTAATGCATTACTCCGTTCTTATGAACTTAATACTCTAGATGCATGCTGGATAGTGGTCGACGTGTGGAGTAATAGTTGTAGATGCAGAATCGTTTCGGTCTACTTGTCACGGACGTGATGCCTATATACATGATCATGCCTAGATATTCTCATAATTATTCACTTTTCTATCAATTTCTCGACAGTAATTTGTTCACCAACCGTAATACTTATGCTATCTTGAGAGAAGCCACTAGTGAAACCTATGGCCCACGGGTCTATTTTCTATTATATTAATCTCTCGTCAACAAGTTATTTCTAGCGCCGTTTATTTTGCAATCTATATCATAAAAATACCAAAAATATTTATCTTACTATTATTATCTCTATCAGATCTCACTCTCGTAAATGACCGTGAAGGGATTGACAACCCCTTTATGGTGTTGGTTGTGAGGTTCTTATTTGTTTGTGTAGGTATGGGGGACTTGCGTGTAGTCTCCTACTGGATTGATACCTTGGTTCTCAAAAACTGAGGGAAATACTTACGCTACTTTGCCGCATCACCCTTTCCTCTTTAAGTGAAAACCAACGCAGTGCTCAAGAGGTATCAAGAAGGATTTCTGGTGCCGTTGCCGGGGAGATCTATGCACAAGTCAAGACATACCAAGTACCCATCACAAACTCTTATCCCTCGCATTACATTATTTTCCATTTGCCTCTCATTTTCCTCTCCCCCACTTCTAAAACGATTTTCGAAAACCTTTGCCTTTTCTTCGCCTTCTTCCCGTATGTATCTTTGTTTGTGTTTCCATGCGCCTTCTATTTGCCTGCATCTTTGCTTGCTAAAAAATCTGTTGATATGGATCCACTTAAAGTGTTCTACTTGGATCATCTTCGATCCTTATGCGCTCATGCTGAAACCCCAACTAGCCTAGTTGATGGGAAATCTTTAGATGAGCATGATCATTTTGCGCGTCACCGTTTGTCTGAAAAAGGGAGACTCTTATGGGATCAAATAAAAAGATTGTTGTGTTATGCTTGGAATCTTTGTGAAATTTGTGATTTTACTTGTTGCTCTAAGAACTCTAAAAAACACCTCCCCTACCTATGTGAGTTTAATGATAATGAAATCTTATCTTCTTATGCAAAGGGTGTTTATAGTTACTACAATATTGAACAAATTGAAGAATTTGTTGCTTTTAAGGGTGCTTATTAAGTTGCTTCTTTGATTGAAAAATATGATGTTACTCTCTACGGATCTGAAAATTTTGACATACTTAAATATTTCTATGAAAACTATGCTCATAATGTCTATGTCAAAGAATTTATTGAAAGAATGACCGTTGCTTCTGAAGAAAATAATGATATGCATGAATCTATAGATAATTATGATTCCGATGATTTGATTGAAATATCCCTTGATGAACATGATGCTTGCTATTCTTGTGTCCATGATGCCAATATTTTTGAAGATGAGTTTGCTATAGTTCCTTATGTTAAACATGAGATCGTTGCTATTGCACCCATACTTGATAGTTCCTTCGATGAAAAGCATGATTTTAATGATGTTATTATAAATTCTCTTAATGACAATTGTGTTAATGATATGCAAAACCTCAAGCTTGGGGATGCTAGTTTTGCCATGTCTACTACTTGTTGCAATGATCATGATTGGGGTGATTCTTCTTATGATCTTGAAAATTTATTTATGCCCCATGATGAATATGAGATTGATAATAGTGTTTTCAATAATATTGAAAGTGGGTTTGGAAGAGTGTAAACTTTAGATCCCACATATTTTGAGAATGTTCAATCTTATGGTATTTTTGATAAAAGTGGGTTTGGAGAGGTCATGACTTTAGTTAATGTTAATCCCACTATTTTGGAAGAGTGTCAACTTTGCATGCATGTGGATCTTGTTGAAAATATTTTATGTGATAGCTATTTCGTTGAATTTTCTTATGATCCCACATGTAATTATTATGAGAGAGGAAAATATGGTTGTAGAAATTTTCATGTTACTAAATCACCTCTTGTTATGCTGAGATTGCTATTGTTTCTTTCCGCTTCCTTGCATATGCTAGTTTTTGCTTGCCTTGATAATTTGTTTGCCTATAACATGCCTATGCATAAGCAGTATGTTAGACTTATATGTGTTTGTCACGTGTTATATGATGCTTTCTTTGTGCTCCAATTCTTGTCTTTCATGTGAGCATTGTCGAAATTATCAATGCCTAGCTAGGGACGTTAAACGATAGCGCTTGTTGGGAGGCAACCCAATTTTATTTTTGTTTCTTGATTTTTGGTTCTGTTTAGTAATAAATAATTCATATAGCCTCTGTTTAGATGTGGTTTTATGCTTTTAATTAGTTTTTGTGCCAAGTAGAACCTTTGGGAAGACTTGGGGGAAGTCTTTGCGATCTTGGTGTAAAAAACAGAAACTTTAGCGCTCACGATATTTGCTGCCATCTTTTACTGGAGAGAGAGATTAAGTTGATTCCTTTTTCAGATGATTAATAGATAAATTCCTCATGTCCAGCAATTTATTTTAGATTTTTTGGGGTTACATAAGTATTCGAAACCTACAGATTACTACAGACTGTTCTGTTTTTGACAGATTCTGTTTTTCGCGTGTTGTTTGCTTATTTTGATGAATCTATGGCTAGTATCGGAGGTTATGAACCATATAGAAGTTGGAATACAGTAGTTTTAACACCAAAAAATAAATAAAGAATGAGTTCATTACAGTATCTTAAGTGGTGGTTTGTTTTCTTATACTAACGGAGCTCATGAGATTTTCTGTTTAAGTTTTGTGTTGTGAAGTTTTCAAGTTTTGGGTAAAGATTTGATGGATCATGGAATAAGGAGTGGAAAGAGCCTCAGCTTGGGGATGCACAAGGCACCCCAAGGTAAAATTCAAGGACAACCAAAAGCCTAAGCTTGGGGATGCCCCGGAAGGCATCCCCTCTTTCGTCTTCTTCTATCGGTAAATTTACTTGAGGCTATATTTTTATTCACCACATGATATGTGTTTTGCTTGGAACGTCTTGTATGATTTGAGTCTTTGCTTTTTAGTTTACCACAATCATCCTTTCTGGACACACCTTTTGGTAGACACACACATGAATTGGAATTTATTAGAATACTCTATGTGCTTCACTTATATCTTTTGAGCTTGATAATTTTTCTCTAGTGCTTCACTTATATCTTTTAGAGCATGGTGGTAATTTTATTTTATAGAAATTATTGATCTCTCATGCTTCACTTATATTATTTTGAGAGTTCTTCAGAACAGCATGGCAATTTGCTTTGGTTATAAAATTAGTCCTAATATGATAGGCATCCAAGATGGGTATAATAAAAACTATCATAAAAGGTGCATTGAATACTACGAGAAGTTTGATACTTGATGATTGCTTTGAGATATGAAGATGGTGATATTAGAGTCATGCTAGTTGAGTAGTTGTGAATTTGAGAAATACTTGTGTTGAAGTTTGTGATTCCCGTAGCATGCATGTATGGTGAACCGTTATGTGATGAAGTCGGAGCATGATTTATTTATTGATTGTCTTCCTAATGAGTGGCGGTCGGGGACGAGTGATGGTCTTTTCCTACCAATCTATCCCCCTAGGAGCATGCGCGTAGGACTTTGTTTTGATAACTAATAAATTTTTGCAATAAGTATGTGAGTTCTTTATCACTAATGTTGAGTCCATGGATTATACGCACTCTCACCCTTCCACCATTGCTAGCCTCTCTAGCACCGTGCAACTTTTGCCAGTGCCATAAACCCACCATACACCTTCCTAAAAATAGCCACCATACCTACCTATTATGGCATTGCCATTCCGAGATATATTGCGATGCAACTTTCCACCGTTCCATTATGACACGCTTCATCATTGTCATATTGCTTTGCATGATCATGTAGTTGACATCGTATTTGTGGCAAAGCCACCGTTCATAATTCTTTCATACATGTCACTCATGAGTCATTGCACATCCCGGTACACCACCGAAGGCATTCACATAGAGTCGTATTTTGTTCTAAGAATTGAGTTGTAATTTTTTAGTTATAAGTAAATAAAGTGTGATGATCATCATTATTAGAGCATTGTCCCATGTGAGGAACGGATGATGGAGACTATGATTCCCCCACAAGTCGGGATGAGACTCCGGACAAAAAAAAAGAGAAAA
Organism: Triticum urartu; assembly: GCF_003073215.2. Taxonomy (NCBI): domain Eukaryota; kingdom Viridiplantae; phylum Streptophyta; class Magnoliopsida; order Poales; family Poaceae; genus Triticum; species Triticum urartu. Next base: position 372,843,345 of record NC_053023.1, on the reverse strand, counting down.
AAAGAGGCCAAAATAAAGAGAAAAGGACCAAATTAAAAAAGAAAAAAAATGAAAAATAAGAGAAAAAGAGAGAAGGGACAATGTTACTATCCTTTTACCACTCTTGTGCTTCAAAGTAGCACCATGATTTTCATGATAGAGAGTCTTCTATGTTGTCACTTTCATATACTTGTGGGAATTTTACATTATAGAATTGGTGGGCTTCCTCAAAATGCCCTAGGTCTTCGTGAGCAAGCGAGTTGGATGCACACCCACTTAGTTCCTTTTTGAGCTTTCATACACTTATAGCTCTAGTGCATCCGTTGCATGGCAATCCCTACTCACTCACATTGATATCTATTGATGGGCATCTCCATAGCCCGTTGATACGCCTAGTTGATGTGAGACTATCTTCTCCTTTTTGTCTTCTCCACAACCACCATTCTATTCCACATATAATACTATGTCCATGGCTCACGCTCATGTCACTACTAGGAAAAGGCCTACTAGTGGCGCACCAGTTTTGCCTACTAATGGCGCACTACTGGTGTGCCACTAGTACCACGCCACTAGTTTTTTTTACTAATGGCGCACCAGTGGTGCGCCATTAGTATCTGGTATACTAATGGCGCACCACTGGTGCGCCATTAGTATAGGCCACTGGTGCGCCATTAGTATAGGCCACTGGTGCGCCATTAGTATAGGCCACAGTGCGCCATTAATATTTTTGAATTTTGAAGGCGGGAAAATAGTAGTGGCGCACCATCTAACCCCCACCGTGCGCCATTGCTATTTTTGAATTTGGATCTGGATCATGATTTTTTCCCCATTTTTTGCTCTTTTTTTGCTCCTTTTTTTGTACGATATTATTTCAAATTTTGTTCTCGTTTTTGGATCTTGTACGTTCTTTTGCCGTGTTCTTTTGCCGGAGAGGAGTTCGCCGGAGAGGAGGAGGAGGTAACCGGAGAGGCTCTCGCCTACATCGCCGGAGAGGAGGAGGAGGTCGCTGGAGAGGAGTTCACCGGAGCATCGGAGAGGAGGAAGGAGAAACCATGAGGGGATGAGAGGAGAGGAGGGAGGAGGAGCTCACCGGAGAGGAGGGAGGAGGAGCTCACCAGAGAGGAGGGAGGAGAAACCGTGAGGGGAGGGGAGGGGAGGAGAGGAGGGAGGAGGAGGTCGCCGGAGAGGAGGAGGAGGAGGTCGCCGGAGAGGAGGAGGAGGTCGCCGAAGAGGAGGAGGAGGAGGTCACCGGAGAGGAGGAGGGTAGTATGGTGGAGGAGAGAAGGGAAGATGGAGTGGAGGAGAGGAGGAGATGGAGTGGAGGAGAGGTGGAGTGGAGGAGAAGATTGAAAAGGTAAGGAGGAGAGGACACGCCCAGCCATATATACGGCATAGTAATGGCGCACCGTGGGCAGGTGCGCCATTACTATTTTTTTATTTATTTTGAATTTTGAAGGTGGGAAGATACTAATGGCGCACCATGGGCAGGTGCGCCATTAGTAACTTTTTTTATTTTTTTGATTTATTTTGAATTTTGAAGGCGGGAAGATAGTAATGGCGCACCATGGGCAGGTGCGCCATTAGTAAGTTTGATTTTTTTTTGAATTTTTTGCCTCTCCAGATCTTAAAAGCCCCGTATCTTTTTTTTCTGTTAGTTTTTGAGGATTTTAAAAATGTTTAACGGGGTTTGCCCGTTAAATATGGATGTAACTTTTCGAGTAGATGATTTTTCATATAAAAAACTTTTTCATCCGAGTTCGTATGCAAAAGTTATGCCCATTTTTACAATTTCTCGAGAGATTTTGCAAAAAAGTCGAAAATTCATGTTTGTAAATTTTGCTAACAACTAGACCACATATCACATGGGAATCTTATTTTCTTTTATTTTTTTGACATTTCTATCATTTTCTTTTATTTTTTTTGAAACTGAAAAGGTGGTCCACGGGGGGGGGGGGGGGGGATTGGGGGGGG
>NC_053023.1:372823129-372840395 GCF_003073215.2 Triticum urartu | reverse complement strand
TGATATTCATGGTGATTAGCATAAGCAAGTAAGATGCGAATGGACTCAAGTCTAGCAACGGGAGCATATGTCTCACCATAGTCCATACCTTCAACTTGTGTGTAGCCTTGGGCGACGAGACGTGCTTTGTTGCGAACCACTTGTCCATCTTCATCTTGCTTGTTGCGAAACACCCATTTGGTACCAATGATGTTGTGGTTGTTGTCGGGCTTCTCGACCAATGTCCACACTTGATTTCTCTCAAAGTTGTGTAGCTCTTCATGCATTTATCCAGTCCGGATCCTCCAATGCTTCTTCAACCTTCATAGGTTCAATGCTAGAGATGAATGAGATAATGTTCACAAAAGTTAGCTAAACGAGTTTTAGAGCGAGTGATTCTCCCGGTTTGGATATCATTGTAGATTTGCTCGGGGATGATCCTTAGCAATTCTTGCTCGAACTCGTGAAAGCTTTTGCTTGGGTCGGGGTGGAACATTCTCTCTCTGTTGTGCTTCTTCTTGGCCTTCTTCATTGTTGACGTTGTCGTTCTCTTGATCGTGGTGGAGAAGGGGTTGTTGATGTTCATCTTGGTCCGCTATTCGCATCGTTTTCTTTTAATTTTGTTTGCGTATCACTTTGTGGATTCTTTCTTGCGTTGATGTCAAATACTCTTGGTTCCCTTTGTTACCTTTTGAGGGTGATCAGTGCTATCCAGCTGGGACGACGGATACGCGAGAGAAGGTCTTGCTGTATTCTCTCGTCAGTCCATTCGTTTGGCGAATCTGGGCAATGGCAAGTTTGTTGCGTTTTCGCGAAGGGTTCTTTGTTCTCGCGTACTCAATTCAATGGCAATTGCCTCTACTTGCGAGCGCTTTTTAGCTTCGCATATAAACTTTCATTCTGATTCCGTCTCATTCAACTTTCGGCCGTGAATTTGGTTGTAGTATAGTTGTCTCTCTCTGGTAGTGTGGTGGTGGTTTTGAGAGTCCATAGATCGAAAGTTCAGGAACCGTGTATGAGTTCGTAGGAGCAAATTTATAGAACGACGATGAACTCGGCTTATCAAGATGTAGCTACTTTAAGAACGATATACGTCATTGTATCTCCGAGACGTTGGGGTTCGCTCTACGGTGAGGAGCCATATGCCGCTATTGAGGACAGGCTAGATTGTTGGTGGAAGGATAACAGGCGTTTTGATTGTAAATGAGCAAGCTCAGGCATGTCTCATGCAGCTTTCGGTGCCGCCCATAGCTGTGTGTTGGAGTTTTGTAAGTGCATCAGAAGGTCATGCGATATGCCTCTCCTACAGTTTATACTCCGTATTAGACGTGAGTTCCGTAAAGTTCGGGCTTCTGCATAATTTTCATGGACAATTCCTACATTGATGTTGATTGGCTGTGTACGTACCGGCAGAACTCGGTGTAGATGGATTAGGTCTCCTTCTTCGTTCACAGAATTAGGATGTCACCCCATTTGCGTCTTTGATCTCCTTCCGTGATTTTTCGCGGATGCTTTGCAATAGAGGCTTACGAATTCTCTGATTTTCATGTTTGTGATTTTGGGTCTTCCTAGCGAAAGTTTTTGAAGATCTTTTGGACCTGCGTGATTTTGTCATCAAGAAAGAACACCCACGTAAAATCTTGAAAAATCATCAACTATGACTAGACCAAATGAGTTACCACCGAGAATCTTGTAGGCATTTGCACCAAAGAGATCCATGTGAAGTAGCTCGAGTGGTCTTCTTGTGGTCATGATGTTCTTCGCGCGGTGACTTCCTCCAACTTGTTTCCCTGCTTGACAAGCACTACAAAGTCTATCCTTGTCAAATATGACATCTTTTATTCCAAGGATATGATCACCTTTAATAAGCTTATCAAGATTTCGCATACCAACATGACCTAGTCTTCTATGCCACAACCAGCCTTTAGAAGATTTGGTAATTAAGCAAGTTCTAGGTTGAGCCTTTTTAGTGAAATCAACAATGTAAAGATCTCCTCTACGTATACCGGTAAAGACCATTTTATGATTGTCTCTACGAAACACTTGGCAATCTACTTCAGTGAATAAGACATTGAAACCGAAATCCGCAAGTCTAGAAACTGAAAGTAAATTGTATCCAAGGGATTCAACGAGCATGACATTTTGTATGGAGCTATCATGTGAGATGGCCACCTTACCAAGGCCAACCACCTTACCCTTTGAATTATCACCAAAAGTGACATATTTTCGAGGGCCGTCGTTTTCAGCAAGCTCACGGAACATATCTTTATCTCCGGTCATATGATCAGTACATCCACTATCAAGGACCCATCCATTCCTTTCCTCCATGCCATGTCGAAAGAGACCGAAGAGTGTCTACCATCGCAATCTAGACTGGCACTCATTGCTCGTAAGTATCATACGTCCATTTACTTCCTTCTCTTTATCTATATATTTCACATGTCAACATCATTCTTGTGAGTCGTGCCATCAATTCTCCTACATAATGTATGATTGTGTATATTTTAGCACTCAAATGAATTATCCATCAATGATTTTACTCTTTATTGATTATCCCTACTACGTCTCTTCATTTAGATACTCTCTTTAGCTAGATATTCCTAAACATCTTGCCTCTGATAGCACTGCGTAAGATTTAAGCTCAAGCTCATAAGCATTCCCGACCATGTATTAGGGACCGCTATTTCATTGATATACTCCAATTTCTTCTCACTCACTTTTGAGCCATATCTCTAGAGTCTGTTGGTTGGGTGATCTCTCAATCTCAGCTTTTCAGCGTAATTAGGAAGTAGATTCTCCTCAGCAATTTCTCATTCGCGGGATGATAAGGAGCATCTTATAATGAGTCAGCAAACAATTCAATCATTTTCTAGGCAAGCTTCGTAGTAGATAAGATTCACTGTCTCTAAGACTCGCGATTTCTGTACCAAGTTCTTTCATTCTATTTGGGTTGGGGTGCGCATCAAGTGGAAGTCACCTCAGCTTGATGTGCACAAGAGGCTAGCAATCTTTTGTGTTCAATGGCGTCTATTCATTTGGTAAATCTCTGCATTGTGATCTTTCTACGCGAGACTCTGAAAAGTACTTCGCCCATACAAGGCATCTTCGTCTATCTGATGGTCTAAGGCTCCCCCCAAAAGTAGACCAAGGCAATGGTGTTTAAACCAGCTAATGTGGAGTACCGCAAAATGCTTCTGTTGGTAAATAGCCGATTGAGAAAAGGATGAAGTAATATGTGGTTATTAGAGGTCGGGATGAGTTTAGTGTTAGACTCACAAAGTAAACCATTAATGCTTGCTAAGTTACTTTTTATAGTTTTCTATGGATATAAAGTTAATTTAATCGTGCGTGTTTAGCAGAAGGGTTGTAGATCTGACTCAATTACTCTCAAGCCAAGCTGGCATTAGTGCTTTTTCACCATGAGCGCGAAATTTTAAAGCCCGTACCGCACAATTAGTGCGGCAAAATAAAGGATGCAACTTTCTATAACATCAATAAAGGTTTGGAGAATTCAAACGCAATTGGAGACACGGATGTTTTGTGTCGTGCCGATAGGTGGTGCTATCGTACATCCACGTTGATGGAGACTTCAACCCACGGAGGGTAACGGTTGCGCGAGTCCACGGAGGGCTCCACCCACGAAGGGTCCACGAAGAAGCAACCTTGTCTATCCCATCATGGCCATCGCCCACGAAGGACTTGCCTCACTAGCGGTAGATCTTCACGAAGTAGGCGATCTCCTTGCCCTTACAAACTCCTTGGTTCAACTCCACAATCTTGTCGGAGGCTCCCAAGTGACACCTAGCCAATCTAGGAGACACCACTCTCCAAGAAGTAACAAATGGTGTGTAGGTAATGAACTCCTTGCTCTTGTGCTTCAAATGATAGTCTCCCCAACACTCAACTCTCTCTCATAGGATTTGGATTTTGTGGAAAGAAGATTTGAGTGGAAAGCAACTTGGGAAGGCTAGAGATCAAGATTCATATGGTAGGAATGGAATATCTTGACTCAACACATGAGTAGGTGGTTCTCTCTCAGAAAATGTATTGGAAGTGTAGGTATGTTCTGATGGCTCTCTCCACGAATGAAGAGTGGGTGGAGGGGTATATATAGCCTCCACACAAAATCTAACTTACACACAATTTGCCAAACTCGGTGGGACCGAATGGTTAAACTCGGTCGGACCGATTCAGCAAACCTAGTGACCGTTAGGATTTTCGGTGGGACTGAGATGCAACTCGGTAGGACCGATATGGTTAGGGTTAGGGCATAACGTAATCTCGGTGTGACCGATTACACAAACTCGGTGGGACCGATTTTGGTAATAAGCTAACCAGAGAGTTGGTCAGGTAAACTCGGTGGGACCGATTCGCTCATCTCGGTGAGACCGAAATGTTACAAAAGGGAAACAGAGAGTTTACATTGCAATCTTGGTGGGACCGATCGCTCATCTCGGTAAGACCGAAACGTTACGAAGGGAAACAGAGAGATTACAATCCCATCTCGGTGAGACCGAGATCCCTATCGGTGAGACCGATTTGCCTAGGGTTTGTGGCAGTGGCTATGACATTTGAAACTCGGTGGCGCCGGATAGAAAGAATCGGTGGGGCCGAGTTTGACTTTTGGTTTAGGTCATATGTGGATGTGGGAAGGTTAGTTGAGGGTTTTGGAGCATATTACACTAAGCATTTTGAGCAAAGAGCCTCATTAAGCAACACCTCATCCCTCCTTACAGATAGTCTTTGGCCTTTTCCTATAAGACTCAATGATCTTGGATCAGATAAAATAGAAAATGTAGAGTCTTGAGCTTTGAGCTTGAGCCAATCCTTTTGTCTCTTAGCATCTTGAGGGGGTCACTTTTCTCAGTGCCTTCTAGTCTCTCTGCAACTCCATTGTTGCAAATTTAGTGGTGAAAACTAATACTACGGTAAAAGTTTAATTCCCAAACAAGGAGACTATGGCTCTACTTAACTTTCCTAGACTTACGACCCAGGTACTTAGCCTATCTTATGTGTTTTTACGCTGGATTCCCTTACGTCATGCCTGTTCGTATGATGACACGTTTGATTGTGAATGAAGTCGGGGACGCTTAGAATTTGAAATTTTTTGATTCTGAACAGTCTTGTGGAATTGTTATTAGTGCTGGAAAGAATAGGTTATCGGACGCGACAGACTGCGCGCGAAGTGTTCATTTTCTGCTAGCACAAATCCTTATCCCCTAGGTAGCAATGATGGCTGCGGTATTAATTTGCGCATTTCGTTAATAGCTTGTGGTTTTGCAATAGTATATGTGAAGTTTGAATTATCTCGAACTCAATCGTAGTTTGTAGTCCATGGATTTATACTACCTTGTTTTCTACCCGTTTCAAGCCTTTTTAGAAACCTTAGCCTCTCTACAATTACTCACTGTACTCTTTTCGCAGCCGGGTATTCATAACATACCGACCATTACTCCTATCCTTCATATACCTTCCGCGCATCAAATTAGCACTAATTACCTAACCTATAAGTTATTGGCACTTTTGATCTTAGCCCATTTGAGGATATATTGCCATGCAAGCTTTTCCACCGTTCCATAATGTTTTATGAGACCATTCTTCATCATCTGTCATATTGTGGCTGATACAGTTCAGTTTGCATTTTGCGCTTGAATTTTGTGGTCAAACTCCGCTTATTGCTTAATTACTTTCTTACATGGTCCCATACATAAGTACGTTGGCAAGAAGTGGATTCTGGAAATCATCAGGTCCTCTCAAATAGAACGCTAGGCCAGAGAAAGTAGGGCATTCCTTGTACTAGAGTCCATTATTATTTTTGTTCTTAAGGATAGTCTGTGTGATAATTCAGATTATGGTTGATAAGAATATTAAGTGTGTTGTTTGATCATCATATTGTGCCTTATATATGCCCTCCATGTGAGGAATGTGTGATGTGCTGAGAATCATTTGATTCCTCACACAAGTCGGATGGGATCAACCCACCCCTCTGTTCGAAAAATACCAGAAGTGAAATGCAAAGATGCCGATAGATAAAAGAGATGAGGCGGCCCATAAAATAAAATTAAGAAGCAACTAAATAAGAAGCAGATATCAAAGAACTGGAGATGCGTTACGTGACACATAGTATACGTACCGCTATATTAATTCACCACATTGTGCTTCATAGACACCTCCTAGGACGAATAGAGTGCTTTATAAAGTTATGGAGGCTCTCATGTTATCCATTCAAGTATAACTATTTGGGATTCTTTCTCGTAATTATAAAACTATGGAACGAATACCCTTTGCTCATGTGTCCTCAGCTGAATTAAGGTCATTCCTCTTCGCAAATATATGGGTGGGCTCTTTCGTTATACTATGGAATGCTTGCTCGTTGGGTGTATGACACACCAACGCTTGTTTCTTTTGAGGCTTTCATCTCTTTAGAATTGTGTAGCTGCTTGTAGACCTCCCGTTGCATTGTGACTACAGATCCTCATTACACCCTCCACTAGATTCGCAATATTTGTAGGTTGGTTGAGGGGTTATACTTGCCCTTAGTACGCTTATCGTGTTTGATAAACGCTTAGTTTGATTGAGGACTAATTTCTGCCTCTTTTGATCTTCCTGCATCATACCACCTCTTATATAGGTCCACCTTTATTATGTCGTGATATCCGATGGCTGTCTCACGCTTGTATTCGTGAAGAAGTGTGAGAAAAGGTGTTCGAAATGTGTCAAACTGTTGTTTGGACACATTTGCTTTGCTTGTCATCGGGTTGTGCTATTATTCATTATAAGTGATAATATTTATGTTTGGTATGGACATAGAGGATTGAGACGGCAATATTGATTTTGTTTGGAGTAACTTTTCTTTGCTGTTATTTGAGAGACTGAATTGTTGGAAGGTGATCTATAATTTTCCTATAGTGAATTGTGAGATTAGCTATATTGTACTTTGAAATCTTGTATCTGGATGTTGTACTCATTATTTTAAAAAACAAAATTCATATAGCTAAAGATTATCGATTAAAAATTAGATAACGCAATGTATGTACCTCACTGCTTAATAAATTCGTGGGATTTTTAATATGTCATAGATTTATTCCTAGTCATGATGAAGTCCGTTACGGATGTGGAGGAAATTAAGTAAGGACTGTAAGTTGATAGCTCATCGACATCTTATAAGTGTTTTCGATTAATTCCATGCGATATTTTATATTCTAATCTGTCTTTGGTGACGTATTACTTGGGCTCTTATCTATCCACTTTTATAGATTGTAGTACTTTTTCTTTGGGTCCCATTAATCCTATTATAACCTCGGTGGGGCCTACTAGGACACAATTCGTCTTTTTTTTTCGCCTTGTTTATAATGATCTATTCGAGAAAGGGCTTAGCCACTCAATTTCAGAAAAAGGAAATGCATGTTATAAGTTCGCATGATACCTCGCTTGCGCTTGTAGATCTATGAGTCGCATCGCGTATTTTTTACTTTCTGATATAAATTGTTACCAGAGTAGACTATAAGACGCACTACGTCAAGAAAATAACAGGACGGCCCGGGTGGGGGGCTGGCAAGTAACGCACACCCACTCATAAGGCGCTACGCTATCACAGAACCTAGTGGTCAACGTTGTTATTTATTCTGAGCGTCCGTTTGCTCTCTCTTTCCTTTCTGCTATATATGCCGAACCTTGCTACTCCAATGACGATCTCTTCCTCCTTTTCTTCCTAGCAGACTAATGTTGTGTTGTTGTAGAGACGAAATTGTTTGGGTAATGGTTTATAGGAGGAAGGAGTCGTCGGTACGAGCCATAATGATGAGGGCCTCGAGGGTGGATGGCACGATCTGGTGGTGGTGTGTCGCAGTCGCGCTACATCGTGGCCGCCTGTTTTATTTCATTGTGAAGATAGGGTCCAAAGGTCTAACTCTGGTCTTATTGTTGAGAAAATCACGTTCCCGAAGGTTTCATTCTGTTTGGACTCCGTTTGATATTCCTTTTCTTCGCCCTAAAATACAGGCAAAAAACAGCAATTCTGGGTTGGGCCTCCGGTTAATAGGTTAGTCCCAAAAATAATATAAAAGTGGATAATAAGTAATAAAGCCCAATAATGTCCAAAACAGTAGATAATATAGCATGGAGCAATCAAAAATTATAGATACGTTGGAGACGTATCAAGCATCCCCAAGCTTAATTCCTGCTCGTCCTCGAGTAGGTAAATGATAAAAACAGAATTTTTGATGCGGAGTGCTACTTGGCATAATTTTAATGTAATTCTTCTTAATTGTGGTATGAATATTCAGATCCGAAAGATTCAAGACAAAAGTTTAATATTGACATAAAAATAATAATACTTCAAGCATACTAACAAAGCAATTATGTCTTCTCAAAATAACATGGCTAAAGAAAGTTATCCCTACAAAATCATATAGTCTGGCTATGCTCTATCTTCACCACACAAAATATTTAAATCATGCACAACCCCGATGACAAGCCAAGCAATTGTTTCATACTTTTGACATTCTCAAAACTTTTTCAATCTTCACGCAATACATGAGCGTGAGCCATGGATATAGCACTATAGGTGGAATAGAGAGGTGGTTGTGGAGAAGACAAAAAGGGAGAAGATAGTCTCACATCAACTAGGCGTATCAACGGGCTATGGAGATGCCCATCAATAGATATCAATGTGAGTGAGTAGGGATTGCCATGCAACGGATGCACTAGAGCTATAAGTATATGAAAGCTCAAAAGAAACTAAGTGGGTGTGCATCCAACTTGCTTGCTCATGAAGACCTAGGGCATTTTGAGGAAGCCCATCATTGGAATATACAAGCCAAGTTCTATAATGAAAGATTCTCACTAGTATATGAAAGTGATAACATGAGAGACTCTCTACTATGAAGATCATGGTGCTACTTTGAAGCACAAGTGTGGTAAAAGGATAGTAACATTGTCCCTTCTCTCTTTTTCTCTCATTTTTTTTTTTTTTCTTTGGGCCTTTTCTCTTTTTGGCCTCTTTTCTTTTTTCTTTTTTTTGTCCGGAGTCTCATCCCGACTTGTGGGGGAATCATAGTCTCCATCATCCTTTCCTCACTGGGACAATGCTCTAATAATGATGATCATCACACTTTTATTTTCTTACAACTCAACAATTACAACTCGATACTTAGAACAAAATATGACTCTATATGAATGCCTCCGGCGGTGTACCGGGGATATGCTGACTGAGTGACATGTATGAAAGAATTATGAATGGTGGCTTTGCCACAAATACGATGTCAAGCTACATGATCATGCTAGCAATATGACAATGGATGGTGTGTCATAATAAACGGAACGGTGGAAAGTTGCATGGCAATATATCTCGGAAATGGCTATGGAAATGCCATAATAGGTAGGTATGGTGGCTGTTTTGAGGAAGGTATATGGTGGGTGTATGATACCGGAAAGGTGCGTGGTATTAGAGAGGCTAGCAAAGTGGTGGGGTGAGAGTGCGTATAATCCATGGACTCAACATTAGTCATAAAGAACTCATATACTTATTGCAAAAATCTATTAGTTATCGAAGCAAAGTTATTACGCGCATGCTCCTAGGGGGATAGATTGGTAGGAAAAGACCATCGCTCGTCCCTGACCGCCACTCATAAGGAGGACAATCAATAAATAAATCATGCTCCGACTTCATCACATAACGGTTCACCATACGTGCATGCTACGGAATGTGAAAGCACAAGTGCTCCCTGGGTGGTTTTGGTAATTAATGTCAACATATCTCTTGTTGGACTAACACTTTTACCTAGTATGTTTCAGATAAGTTCAACAATGGAGTGGCATGGACTAGAGGATGTGGAACCCCTTCAAGATGCTAAGGACAAAGGATTGGCTCAAGCTTCAAGATCAAGACTCTACATTTTCTATTTTAGTGATCCAAGATCACATTGAGTCTATAGGAAAAGCCAATACTATCAAGGGATGAGGTGTTGCTTAATGGCTTGCTTGCTCAAAGTGCTTAGTGATATGCTCCAAAACCCTCAACTACCTTCCCACATCCACATATGACCTAAACCAAAAGTCAAACTCGGCCCCACTGATTCTATCTATCCGGCGCCACCGAGTTTCAGATGTCATAGCCACTGCCACAAACCCTAGCAAATCGGTTTCACCGATAGGGATCTCGGTCTCACCGAGATGGGATTGTAATCTCTCCGTTTCCCTTCGTAACGTTTCGGTCTTACCGAGATGAGCAATCGGTCCCATCGAGATTGGAATGTAAACTCTCTGTTTCCCTTTTGTAACATTTCGATCTCACCGAGATGAGCGAATCGGTCCCACCAAGTTTACCTGACCAACTCTCTGGTTAGCTTATTACCAAAATCAGTCCCACCGAGTTTGTGTAATCGGTCACACCGAGATTACGTTATGCCCTAACCCTAACCATATCGGTCCTACCGAGTTGCAGCTCAGTCCCACCAAAAATCCTAACGGTCACTAGGTTTGCTGAATCGGTCCGACCGAGTTTAACCATTCGGTCCCACCGAGTTTGGCAAATTGTGTGTAACGGTTAGATTCTGTGTGGAGGCTATATATACCCCTCCACCCACTCTTCATTTGTGGAGAGAGCCATCAGAACATACCTACACTTCCAATACACATTTTCTGAGAGAGAACCACCTACACTTGTGTTGAGGTCAAGATATTCCATTCCAACCATATGAATCTTGATCTCTAGCCTTCCCCAAGTTGCTTTCCACTCAAATCTTCTTTCCACCAAATCCAAATCCTGTGAGAGAGAGTTGAGTGTTGGGGAGACTATCATTTGAAGCACAAGAGCAAGGAGTTCATCATCAACACACCATTTGTTACTTCTTGGAGAGTGGTGTCTCCTAGATTGGCTAGGTGTCACTTGGGAGCCTCCGACAAGATTGTGGAGTTGAACCAAGGAGTTGTAAGGGCAAGGAGATCGCCTACTTCGTGAAGATCTACCGCTAGTGAGGCAAGTCCTTCGTGGGCGACGGCCGTGATGGAATAGACAAGGTTGCTTCTTTGTGGACCCTTCGTGGGTGGAGCCCTCCGTGGACTCGCGCAACCGTTACCCTCCCGTGGGTGAAGTCTCCATCAACGTGGATGTACGATAGCACCACTTATCGGAACCACGACAAAAACCTCCGTGTCTCCAATTGCATTTGAATACTCCAAACCCTTCTCTTTACATTCTTGCAAGTTGCATGATTTACTTCCCGCTGCTCATATACTCATTGCATGCTTGCTTGATATGTATTGTGTTTGTTAAACTTGTTCTTAAACTCCACTTAAACTTAAGAATATTAAAAACTGCAACTTTTGGCACTTAGTGTCTAATCACCCCCCTCTAGACACCTCTTCTCGGTCCTTTCAATTGGTATCAGAGCATTGGTCTCCATTGCCTTGGTTTAAACACCATTGGAGGAAGATGGATGTGTCTACTTTGGGGAGTCTTAGACATAGAGTGCCTATTCTTGATGGAGAGTATTTTCATGAGTGGAAAAATGAAATGCTTGAGATTTTCAATGAATATCATTTGAACAAGTACATTACTAGCCCTTGTGCACCTCATGTTGATCCTTTGTACCCTACCCTAGATGAACATATTGACATGATTCGCAATCTTAGAACTGTTAATCTTATCACTAGAGGCTTGCCTAGAAACTTGATGGATGTTTGCCGACTCTTAAGTGTGCCTACACTCTGGAAATTTCTTGAGAACTCTTTCCTATTACTTCCTTGAAAGATCTAGATGAAATCCTCATAAGTTCTATTGCTTTGATAAGATGAGTTCCAATGATCCCAAATTTGGTGACTGTATTTGAGCTTACTAATCTTACGAGTGCCAAAGGAGATGTTGGAATCATTAGCAATATCATTTCCAGAGCTATTAGAATTCATAAAGATAACTATAGAAATGATCATTTATCTAATGAATTACCCTCTCTAGGAATTGATCAATCACAAAATGATGTTGAACATGAATACTATGATGAGGATGATGATAGTGACTATGATCTCGATGATGCGATGAGACACTTTGGTCTTATGGCAAATCTTCGCGGCTACATGGCTGGAGGAAAGGAATGGGTCCTTGATAGTGGATGTACTGATCATATGACCGGAGATAAAGACATGTTCCGTGAGCTTGCTGAAAACGACGGCCCTCGAAAATATGTCACTTTTGGTGATAATTCAAAGGGTAAGGTGGTTGGCCTTGGTAAGGTGGCCATCTCACATGATAGCTCCATACAAAATGTCATGCTCGTTGAATCCCTTGGATACAATTTACTTTCAGTTTCTAGACTTGCGGATTTCGGTTTCAATGTCTTATTCACTGAAGTAGATTGCCAAGTGTTTCGTAGAGACAATCATAAAATGGTCTTTACCGGTATACGTAGAGGAGATCTTTACATTGTTGATTTCACTAAAAAGGCTCAACCTAGAACTTGCTTAATTACCAAATCTTCTAAAGGCTGGTTGTGGCATAGAAGACTAGGTCATGTTGGTATGCGAAATCTTGATAAGCTTATTAAAGGTGATCATATCCTTGGAATAAAAGATGTCATATTTGACAAGGATAGACTTTGTAGTGCTTGTCAAGCAGGGAAACAAGTTGGAGGAAGTCACCGCGAAGAACATCATGACCACAAGAAGACCACTCGAGCTACTTCACATGGATCTCTTTGGTCCAAATGCCTACAAGAGTCTCGGTGGTAACTCATTTGGTCTAGTCATAGTTGATGATTTTTCAAGATTTACGTGGGTGTTCTTTCTTGATGACAAATCGCAGGTCCAAAAGATCTTCAAAAACTTCGCTAGGAAGGCCCAAAATCAGTTTGACGTGAAGATCAAGAAGGTTCGGAGCGACAACGGAAGGAGTTCAAGAACGCAAATGTGGACACCTTTCTTGACGAAGAAGGGATTTCACACGAGTTCTCGGCTACGTACACACCTCAACAAAATGGAGTTGTTGAGAGGAAGAACCGGACTCTTATCGAGATGGCAAGAAGATGCTTGATGAGTACAAACGCCAAAGCACTTTTGGGCGGAAGCGGTTGAGACAGCTTGTCATGCAACAAATCGCTTGTATCTTCACAAGCTACTCGGCAAGACGGCATACGAGCTCCTCACCGGTAACAAACCCCAAGTTGGATACTTTCGAGTATTCGGCTCAAAGTGCTACATTCTTGATAAGCATCGTCGTTCTAAATTTGCTCCTAAATCTCATGAAGGTTTCCTACTTGGTTATGGCTCAAACTCTCACACTTACCGTGTCTACAACAATTTCACCCGAAAGGTTGAAGAGACGGTAGATGTGAAGTTTGA
Source organism: Triticum urartu (assembly GCF_003073215.2). Lineage (NCBI taxonomy): Eukaryota > Viridiplantae > Streptophyta > Magnoliopsida > Poales > Poaceae > Triticum > Triticum urartu. The sequence continues at coordinate 372,827,081 of NC_053023.1, read as the reverse complement.
TGAATCTAACGGCTCGCAAGTAGAGCAATTGCCAATTGATGTAGGAGACAAAGACCTTCGGAAGCAATCCAAGACTTGTCCATTGGCAAGATTCGTCCAACGGAGGTGAAGGAGAGTACCTCGTCCGTCCAAGTGGAAGCTTCTACCTCACGACAAGGTGAACCAAGAGTTGATACGGAAGCATCCACAAGTGGGACACGCAAGATGAAGAAAACGAGGAAGCGCACCAAGATGAACATCAACAACCTCCTTCTCCACCACGACAAGAGAACGACAACGTCAACAATGAAGAAGGCCAAGAAGAAGCACAAGATGAAGGGATGTTCCACCCCGACCCAAGCAAAAGCTTTCACGAGTTCGAGCAAGAATTGCTAAGGATCATCCCGTCGAGCAAATCTACAATGATATCCAAACCGGGAGAATCACTTGCTCTAAAACTCATTTAGCTAACTTTTGTGAACATTACTCATTCATCTCTAGCATTGAACCTATGAAGGTTGAAGAAGCATTGGAGGATCCGGACTGGATAAACGCTATGCATGAAGAGCTACACAACTTTGAAAGAAATCAAGTGTGGACATTGGTCGAGAAGCCCGACAACAACCACAACATCATTGGTACCAAATGGGTGTTTCGCAACAAGCAAGATGAAGATGGACAAGTGGTTCGCAACAAAGCACGTCTCGTCGCCCAAGGCTACACACAAGTTGAAGGTATGGACTATGGTGAGACATATGCTCCCGTTGCTAGACTTGAATCCATTCGCATCTTACTTGCTTATGCTAATCACCATGATATCACCTTGTACCAAATGGACATTAAAAGTGCTTTTCTAAATGGCAAAATCGAGGAGGAAGTTTATATTAAGCAACCTCCCAGCTTCGTCAATCCTAAGAAACCTAATCATGTTTAGAAACTTCACAAAGCCCTTTATGGTCTTAAACAAGCTCCCACAGCATGGTATACATGCTTGACCAAGTTCCTTATTGAGAAAGGCTTTGAAATTGGTAAAATTGATTCTACTCTTTTTACTAAAAGGGTTAATGGAGAACTATTTGTGTGCCAAATTTATGTTGATGATATCATATTTGGTTCAACTAACCCTCATTTTAGTGAGAAGTTTGGAAAGCTAATGTCGGAGAAGTTTGAGATGTCTATGATGAGTGAACTCAAATTCTTTCTCGGTTTGCAAATCAAGCAAACTAAGGAAGGTACCTTTGTCTCTCAAACAAAGTACACCAAGGACTTATTCAAGAAGTTCAATATGCAAGAATGCAAAGGTATGACTACACCCATGCCTACTAGTGGACATCTTGATTTGACCAAAGATGGTGAACCGGTTGATCAAAAGGTTTATCGCTCTATGATTGGTTCATTGTTATATCTATGTGCCTCTCGTCCCGATATTATGCTAAGTGTGTGCATGTGTGCACGATATCAAGCTGCTCCTAAAGAGTGTCATCTTAAGGCTATGAAAAGGATAGTGAGATACCTAATCCATATACCAAATTTTGGCATTTGGTATCCTAAGAGTTCCTCTTTTGATCTTGTTGGCTACTCCGATTCGGACTATGCCAGAGACAAGGTTGATAGAAAATCCACTTCGGGTACTTGTCAATTCCTTGGTAGATCTCTTGTGTCTTGGTCTTCCAAGAAACAAAACTCGGTATCCTTATCCACCGCCGAAGCGGAATACATTGCCGCTGGTTCATGTTGTGCTCAATTACTTTGGATGACCCAAACTCTTAAAGATGTATGGGATATATGTGAAACATGTTCCATTGCTATGTGACAATGAAAGTGCTATTAAGATTGCTCACAATCCCGTGCAACATTCTCGAACTAAGCATATTGAAGTTCGTCATCATTTCATTCGAGATCATGTTGCAAAAGGGGACATTAACCTTAAGCATGTTCGCACCGATAAGCAATTGGCGGATATATTCACTAAACCACTTGATGAGAAAGTGTTTTGCAGGTTGAGAGGTGAATTGAACATCATTGATGCTTCAAACTTGGAGTAGGAACTCCATTTGATACATGCGGGGCATGAGCCTATGACTAATCCTCGATATTTCTCTTATGATGCTATTCATATGTCTTGGATATATTTGTACCTTGCATGTTATCTAACCCGTGTAGGTACTTGGTTGAATCTAAATCTATGAGATTGCAACTCACTCACATCTTGAGCAATCTCTACATCACCAAGTCTCTACACAATGGTGGTTGAAGACAAGGAAGCACGAAACCATTCAAACATATCCTTTGGCAAATTCTATGTTGAGTCTCATGATTGTCATTTTGGATACACAAGTGCTCTTCCTTGCAAACTAACCCATGTAGGTAGATGAACTCAAACTCCAAGTGGTGCTCCCAACTCTTGATGAACTACATCAACCTTGAGCAACCCACACAAGTTCAACTACATGATCAAGATCAACACCACCACCCAAGGTATGTTATTCCATCTTAGAGAAGCTTTACTCCAAGTCATGAGTCCAAAGCAACTCGACAAGATGTGAATACATCAAGATGCTTAAACGAAAAATGGTAACCCCATTTTGAGCTTAAACGATGAGTATGACCTATGATCAAGTGCTCTCACTTGACTCCTAAGTCAATATACTCTAACATAGGTGACTTTGTCACCGACCATTTCTAGATGAAGTTCTCTAGTGTTTCTCCGTGCTTTTGCATTTGCATATTTGTTTCCCCTTTCAAACTTCATCTAGAACTTTTAGTTTCTTTTCTTTCCTTTTTGTTCTGCATTTTCTGCATCCAATTCATTGCAAATCTTTCAGTAAATTCCTTGCATATCCTTGTGAGATCTTACTTGTCTAGTGAGCTGAGGTGACAAGTGGTTTCACTCTGATGAACTCGGTCACACCGGTTTGTTCTCTTCGGCCCAACCGAAATCTTTCGGTGCAACCGAAGCACACAACTCGGAGTCACCGATTCCATCACAGGAAAACCAACTTGCCACTTATTCCTGATTTCTGTTTGCTCCAGCTCCACTCAATGATTCTTGTCCTCTACCAGCATCATATTAGACATGCTGCTTTGCTCTGTGACTCAAGGACCAACCCATTTGTATCACATGTCCAGAAGAGCCCTTCTTGGAAATTGATGTCAAAGGGGGAGAGAGAGATCACATCAAAGCTTAATCCTTCCTATAGGGGGAGAAAGAGAGAATACTCAGGGGGAGAGAGTTTCTCAACTAGGAGAAAGTAATATCATCAAAGACCCCAGATGCTTGGTGTTCAAGAGGAGAGATGTCACATGTCTTTAAGAGGGGAAAGACATGTTTGGTTGCTTGCTTTAGCTCAAGCTCTGTTGTTTCCTATCTTCTCCCAATATCCCATGCAGATTCAGGGGGAGCAAGACATCTAAGGGAAGGAAATCTCTGATTTTATTGCATATCTTTATCTACATGTGGTACTTAGTACTCACTCTATGTCATCCCAGTCTTGGTTCTCTTGTGGTTTCTCTTGCTTGCTCTGGTCAGTAGGTGTATCTGTGTTATTTAACCTTGTTTGCGCAGGTTCATCCCATCCTAAGCCAACTCAAGACCACAAGGTAAGTATATGCATCACAGTCATGTGAATGAGAAGTTCTTGCTGATGTACATACTGTTTGCAAGAAGGACTCATGAGCATGAAGGTACATTTCTCACATTCACATCATTTGCTCTGATGCATATAGCCAAGATACATGTAACACATTGCTTACTCTGTCATGTTTACGCATTCACATGCTCCTATATTCAATATTCACATGATTGCATACATGTAGGGGGAGCCTATGCATGTTACATGTCTTTCCAAAGCTTTACTTGCTATTCTCTATATCTTTATCTAAAGCTTTGATGTATGTTGTCATCAATTACCAAAAAGGGGGAGATTGAAAGCACAAGTGCTCCCTGGGTGGTTTTGGTAATTAACTGTCCCTT
>NC_053023.1:372780966-372822028 GCF_003073215.2 Triticum urartu | reverse complement strand
ATAATAGCAAAGCTCGCGATACATCAAGATCGTGCCAAATCAAGAACACGAGAGAGAGAGAGAGATCAAACACATAGCTACTGGTACATACCCTCAGCCCCGAGGGAGAACTACTCCCTCCTCGTCATGGAGAGCACCGGGATGATGAAGATGGCCACTGGAGAGGGATTGCCCCCTCCGGCAGGGTGCCGGAATGGGTCTAGATTGGCTTTCGGTGGCTACGGAGGCTTCTGGCGGCGAAACTCCCGATCTATTGTGCTCCCTGATGTTTTTAGGGTATATGGAGATATATAGGCAGAAGAAGTACGTCAGGGGGGCCACGAGGGGCTCATGAGGGTGGAGGGCGCGCCCCCCTGCCTCGTGACCTCCTCGCAGATCCCCCGACATGCACTCCAAGTCTTCTGGGCTTCTTTCCTTCCAAAAATGAGTTCCGTGAAGTTTCAGGTCAATTGGACTCCGTTTGATTTTCCTTTTCTTCGAAACCCTAAAACAGGGAAAAAACAGAAACTGGCACTGGGCTCTGGGTTAATAGGTTAGTCCCAAAAATTATATAAAAGTGTATAATAAAGCCCATAAACATTCAAAACAGTAGATAATATAGCATGGAGCAATCAAAAATTATAGATACGTTGGAGACGTATCAAAGACTCACAGGAAAACCAAGTTTGGGATGACATGTATGAGATAAGTATCACTAAGTGAGTACTTATTTTTGGGTGTAGACATGTCTCCAAAGATCAAACAGGATTTGCAATTAAATTTCAAGGATTTTTCTCCCCTAAAATTGAACTTCCTCTCCCCTTGAATCTAACATTGGATAATGAGAGTAGGTAAGGTGAGACAAAATCTTTACTAGCAAGTTGAGTCAGAGCAAAGTCGGACTTAAAAACTCAACTTGATTGAATTGTCAAACTTGATTGAATTGTCATCATGTTTCTCCCCTCTTAGAAACATGTAGGTTCTCTCCTCTATTACACAATGCACCTTTCTTCCTTAGAAGTAAGCTTTAATTTGCATCTCTCTCCCCCTTGGGCATCAATTTCCAAGAAGGGTCTAACTTCAAGATTATGAGTCAAGTGGGTGTGGTCCTGGAGAGGTGTCGTGGGAGACCACAACCACCTATGGGGCCATGAGCCCCTTTTGTTTCGGCGGGGGGATGGGCACGTTGCGCAAAGAGCAGAGAAGCGTAACATAGCACGACAGATATCACATAGGCAGTTTTACCCAGGTTCGGGCCACCGTGAGGCATAAAACCCTACTCCTGCTTTGGTGGATCGGGTGGCTAATGGTGGAGGACGCAGCACCCTTGCCCGACAGGGTTGCCTCAGGGCGAGAGTAGCTACGCACGTATGAATATGCGAGGGTCCGAATCCTCTCTATGGTTGCCATGGTCCTCCTTTTTATAGATAAAGGGGTCACCACAGTGGCAAATCAGTCTTTTACACACTGATTAGATAGCAACAGTGCTATCATACATAACTCTGCAGGCGGACAGAGCACGTTAAATGCGCCGCTCAGTGTCACATCACATTGTTCCCGGCAAGCCTTGCCAGGCTGTTTTGCCAGCTTCTCGTCTGCTTGCTTGACACGTCCTAGGACGGGTGTCATTTGGATGTGTTTTCTATAGAAAGTGGCCGCCATGTGGCAGGAACCAACCATTTAGTCACTTGGGGGCTTGACACCACACCGACCGATGACTTGCGTCGCCGTGAGATGGTGCGGTGGAGCAGTTCGCCTCCGCAAGCCCTGGCACCCCTGCTGGGACGATCTGGAGGCTTACTTCCGGGGTAACATCGACCTCACCAGGATCACCTGCCCGGCAAGGGAGGTTTTTTTCCCTTAGTGATATCTTGCTTCTCTGGCTCGACTTGGTCTTCTTGATCTACACTTTGATTCTTCAAAGGACTGATCCTTAGTGCTTGGTCTGATCTTGGGTGCCGCATACTTGTCCTTAGGCCTGTGCACAGTCTGGGCAACAAACCCAGGGTTTGTTGCACCGACAGGAGCCCTAGGGCCTGGCTCGAACGCGCTGCCGGGCGTCGTCGGGGTAGGCCCTAACCAGTGCACAGGCAGGAGCATAGTGGTGACTCGCCCTTTTGAGATATTCTTTGCTTCTTCATTAACCTGAGCCCAGGTCAGTTTCCGGTTCTCCCACGTGTCGTGTAACACCAATTGTAGTGGGGAAGATAATGGGCCACGCTTTGTGGAGTACTCGCGTCCCACGTTCACGGGGCGGTAACTACCACCCCATTATTCTTCTCGCTTCAAGTGCCTCTGCCACGTGTGTTGCATGCATCGTGCAGGGTTGGTGGTGGATGCGGAGGGCATGGGAATGGGTGCCATGGCAGAAAACCAGGTGCCACGGATTGGAGCAGAGAGTCAGTCTTGATTCTTTGAGCCATTAATGGTGAGGAGGAGCAGGATTGGTCGAACGGGGCGGCAACCTCCATGGAAAAAACCCGTCCCCTTCCCTCGCTTGCCTATAAAAGGGGACTCGGGGCAAGACGCTTTCCTGCACCTCCTCCTCCTTCCATTCTTACCATAGCCTTTGCTTATCATGGCGAGAGGTTGGGGATCTGGTGTTGCTCCAGTGGCGACGAGAACTTCTGCTCGACAGCGCCTCCCCCTTCCCTCTGACAATGCGGGAGCTGAGCCCATGGTGAGAGGAGGTGGAAGGGGATGTGGCCAAGGTCGTCGTGGTGCACGAGGCCGAGGAGGACGGGCGGCGCCTCGATTGCACCTACGCCGGACGCTCCTCCCCTGATGGAAGTCCATGTTGGGGACCAGCCCTTGGAGTTCGTCATCAGGTTGTACAAGCCTCTGCACGGCCGTATCCGTCTCCCCACCCCATTTGCAAGGGCGATGGAGCTCGAGCAGACGCGAGCGTTGAAACTGCACACGAGGGGTTGTGGGAATGGCAGCATACAGATGGATGTAGATTTCCCTGCCCCTCATGTCATGTACTTTTGTCGAGGCTGGAAGACTTTTCCCCGCGCCTACAGCTTGTCGGAAGGGCATGTCCTCCATTTTAAGTTAATGGAGGCCGGTTTCTTTTCCTTCAAGGTTTTTGGGAGCTTGGGTGCTTGCTTAGGGTGCTGTGCGGAGAGCTCGACCGACGATAGAAGCTCCTCCTCGAGTGATAGTGACGAGGACGACTCTGACTCCGGCTGAGCATCAGCCGCACCGTCACCGTCAGGTGGCGGCAACACCATCTACATCCACACCTCCTGCTGGCAAGGTGGTTTGCCGGGGAGCTGGGAGCAGGGGTGGAGGTGGTGCTTCCGGCTCCTCCAGCTGCCTTCCAGCTAGGCCCCAGCAGGCTTCCTCGCGGGCTGCAGCTTCATTCGCCCTACCGTGTCCTGCTGGCCTTGGTGGTGGTGGTTTCGGGTTGTCTCAGCCGATTTGTTCACCATCACCTTCGTCCGTGCCCTTCCGCTTTTGCCAGGCTACCTCTCCTGGAGACCGACAGGGTCAAGCTGGGCTTCTGCCTAGGCGCCCCTTTTGCCCTCTTCACCTTCTACCGCAGTGCCTAGGAGGAGAGGGACAATAAAGGGCATCATGGGGCACTTATCTTTTCTCAATCTTAAATCTGTAGGAACTTGCCAAATTTTAGTTCGAATTATGTAATCTCTTTAATCCATGTTTGTGTCTTGTAAGGTCTGTACCTGTTTGATCAGCATATTAATGAAAAAGATAAACCTTGCCGGGGACTCGTGCATGTAGTATGTCTATACAAAGGTGGGATGCCTCTATACTTTTTAGTAAACAAGTTTCACCGACAAACTATCCTACCGGTACCCTCTGCTTTGTTCCCACGGAGTTAGGCCTACCGGGCACAAATCATGAAGAGGGACCAGCCCCCGCCCAGTCCTTTTTTTGTCAAAGGCCACTGTGACCATCCTGACCGAAGCAACGTTTGATTCAAGGGATGGGAGCACCTAAGTTTCGAAAGGCAGCGAGGTTTTCTTATGCACAAGTCCTTACTTACAGAACACATATGGATAAGAGAAAGAACTTATCTGTTTGGCTTGCCAGAGATCGCAGTGTAGGATCGTCTTCTCATCTCTTCTTGGGGACCAAGTCCACAGTAGGAGCCTGCGGTTTATGCAGATGAAAATGATGTCAAATGCGATCTTATCTATATGAACATGTGATGCTCATGATATGCTTATGCATGCATGAACTTGTTGGGGGCCCCCAGTGCTTCATTTACTTCTCTGTTTCTCAGGGTCTGCGCCTGGCTTTGTACAAGGGGTTACATGCAACTGAGGCAAGGCCTGGACAAAAGGGTGGCTGCTAGGCAGGGCCCGATAGTCGCGCCTTATGGGTGGAACTTGCATAGATGCTCAATATTCCATGAGTTTTGCAATTGAATGCCATCTCTGGTCTCCAGATGGACTGCGCCAGGTCTGGTGACTTGTACTACCCGGTAAGGGACTTCCCACTTCGGTGTCAACTTGTTTGTACCCTTGGCAGACTAAACGCGTCTAAGGACAAGGTTGCCTTCCTAAAAAAACAAGCATGAACCCTGCGGCTATGATAGCGACGCAGGGCTTGCTGGTAGCATGCAGCACGTCTAGTAGCCCAGAGACGGTTCTCCTCGAGAAGCATAGCGTCGTTACGCTGGTGCTGTTCCTGCGCTACTTCATCATAGGCAAGCACTCGAGGTGACCCATAAATGAGTTATGTGGGGATAACTGCTTCCGCCCCATAGACTAGGGAGAAGGGATTCTGCCCGGTAGCTCGATTTAGTGTCGTTCTGAGGGACCAAAGAACCACCGGCAGCTCGTAGATCCATCGCCGGCCGCACTTCTGCAGCGTATCGGATGTTCTTGTCTTGAGTCCTTGCAACACTTCATCGTTCGCCCTCTGAGCTTGTCCATTGCTTCCGGGATGTGCAATAGAAGAAAATGAGGTCTTTCTTCTGAGGGCATGAACATATTGCACGAAGGCATGGCTCGTGAATTGGGTGTCGTTGTCAGTGATGATCCTAGCAGGGACCCCGAAACGCACACCAATCCTTTCAAGAACTTGATAGCTGACTGAGCAGTCACCTTTCTCATGGATTCTACTTTCGGCCACTTTGTAAACTTGTCGATGGAAACAAACAAGAATTCAAAGCCCCCGGCAGCATGGGGGAAAGGGCTGAGGATATCAAGCCCCCAGACTGAAAACATCCATGACAAAGGAATTGTCTGAAGAGCTTGGGCAGGCAGATGGATGTTCTTGGAATGGAACTGGCAGGCTTCACATTTGGTGACTAGCTCGACCGCATTTTGGAGGGTTGTGGGCCAATAAATCCTTGTCCGAATGCTTTCCCAACCAAAGCCCATGATCCAATGTGGGAGCCGCACATGCTTTTTTGTATTTCTGCCAGTAGTTCCTTTCCTTCTTCCCGGCAAATGCACTTCAATTTCACACCATTGGGCCTTCTTCTATGTAGTGTGTCATCCACAAACTGATACATACTGGCCCTAGCTACTCTTTCAGCTTCTTCTTGCTCTTCGGGAAGTTCTTTGGTTTGGAGGAAATGAACTATGTGCCGTGCCCAAGTTGGAGCCTGGGGCTCGGCAACGAGGACTAGCGGCACCTCCTCCTTCGTGTGAGTGCACCCCTCGACCATGAGGACTAGTGGTCTAGTGGGAGGGGGTAGCTCAGCAGCTGAAGGGGAGTTGTTCCTGTCAAGCTCTCTGTTGGGAGCCCCGGGAGAGGCTTGCCGGAGTCCAGTTTCGTCCTCTTTCGGGCCATTGTTGCCGGGGATACGGAGGGCTGAGTAAGGTGGAGAACAAAAGTTCCTGGTTCCACAGGAAGCTTCTGTGCAGTGCACTTTGGCAGATGATCAGCAATGTTTTTTTCTGCACGGGGTACGTGCTCTGTTTGTAATCCGTCGAAGCGCTCCTCCAGCCTTCTCACTTCCTCAATGTATGCCTCCATCAATGGACTTTGGTAATCCTTGTTGACTTGTCTCACCACAAGTTGTGAATCTCCTCGAATGATCAGCTTCTTAATCCCCAATTCTGTTGCAATCCTGAGCCTGGCAAGGAGCCCTTCATATTCTGCAGTATTGTTGGTCGCCTCCTCTCGGGGGAAATGCATCTGGACAACGTACTTCAGGTGCTCTCCAGTGGGAGCAACGAGAAGCACGCTAGCCCCTGCACCTTGTAGGGAGAAGGCACCATCGAAATACATGATCCATTCTTGGGGTGCTTCCTTGTCGGGGACAACTGTCTCTAGTACCTCTTCATCAGGGGTTGTCGTCCATTCTGCAATAAACTCTGCCAATGCTCTACTCTGAATTATTGATGTGCTTTCAAAATTTAGGCCAAAGCTGGATAACTCCAATGTCCACTCCACTATCCTGCCGGTAGCCTCAGGGTTTCGAAATATCCTTTGCAAAGGGAACTGGGTGACAACCGTGATCTCATGGGCTTGGAAGTAGTGGCGCAGTTTCCTTGAGGCCATGATAAGGCCAAAAAATCAACTTTTGCATGCCAGAATACCTGGATCTAGCCCCCTGCAATAGGGAGCTGATGGAGTATACTAGGTGATGCACCATTTTCTTCCTTTCCGCGTCCTTGGGGTTGCCTCCGCTGTCGTGCTCCTCTTCGTCTTGATCTGCGTCTGGCCTTGCCGGGCTATGCTCATTCTCTCCCCGGAAGGGACACTGGCTGAGGCTGCTGCTTCTTCCTGAAAGTGTGTTATATCAACTAGAGGGGGGGGGGTGAATAGGCGATTTTTATGGAAGTCTTCAAAACATGGAAGTTTCGAAGACAAATGATAGAAATGAACCTATTTTCATGTAGCGGAAGATAGACTACACTAGACAGACAATAGTCAAGCATTCAATGAAGTGAAACCACACTGACTAATAGTAGCTAGGCAGTAAGGATAAGGTACACAGTGAAGAAAAATAGATAAAGCACCTATGCACTGACTTTACAAGAGACAACTGTAAATAAAGAGATGAGAAGGATAGAACCAGTGTGCGTGATGAAGACAAAGGTTTGGTAGACCAGTTCCAACTGCTGTGACAGTTGTACGTCTAGTTAGGGCGGATAGGTATTTAAACCTGAGGACACTCAGTCCCGGACACTTAGTCCTGAGCACGCAGCTCAGAACACTTAGTCCTCTCTGTATTCCCCTTGAGCTAAGGTCACACAGACCTCACCCAATCACTCTGGTAAGTCTTCAATGTAAACTTCCAAACCTTCACACACTTCGTTCACCGGCGATCCACAATGACTCTTGGATGCTCAGAACGCGATGCCTAACCGGCTGGAGGATTCACAGTCCTCAAGTGTAATAAGTCTTCAGATCACACAAACAAGAAGACTTAAGTGATGCCTAACACTCTTTGGCTCTGGGTGGTTAGGGCTTTATCCTCTCAAGGAATTCTCTCTCAAAGGCTTCGAGGTGGGTTGCTCTCAAACGACAAAAGCCGTACTTTAACTCTGAGCAGCCAACCGTTTATGGTTGTAGGGGGTGGGCTATTTATAGCCACTAGGCAACCCGACCTGATTTGTCCGAAATGACCCTGGGTCACTAAGGAACTGACACGTGTTCCAACGGTCAGATTTCAAACACGCACGGCAACATTACTTGGGCTACAAGCAAAGCTGACTTGTCCAACTCTGAACAAGATTCGCTCTCATAGTCTTCACTCGAAGACATAGGATTTTGGTTAAGCATCACTTCAGTCATTCTGACTGTTTCTCTTGGACCCCACTTAACAGTACGGTGGTTCCTATGACTCAACAAGGAAGAAAAAGAACTACGAAAGATCTAAGTCTTCGCGCTCCATAGTCTTCATGCGATGTCTTTTCTTGTCATACTCTTCAAGGTGAATGTCTTCACTTACCACCTTTGACTTCAATGTCTTCATACATTTTTAAGGGTCATCTCTGGTAGGAAAACCGAATCAATGAGGGACTTCTACCTGTGTTATCCTGCAATTCTCACAAACACATTAGTCCCTCAACTAGGTTTGTTGTCAATACTCCAAAACCAACTAGGGGTGGCACTAGATGCACTTACAATCTCCCCCTTTTTGGTGATTGATGACAAACTAGTTGAAGTTTTCAATGGGGAATATAATATGTGAAATTGTAAAGGATAAGGAATTGTCTTCATAAGTTGCAAGGGCTCCCCCTGAAGATGTGCATATAAGTAATTTGCTTTTGGAATGCAAATGCACATGGCAGGTTGTACTTGTGGAGATCCTCTTCAACTTATGATGACAATTCATCATGCATGAAGGTATGTGAAGATAATGACATGCATAATGAAAAATGTACATCTGCAAAGTGATCTAAGTGCGGAATTTATCGTCGCACATGCGGGATTTATCATCGCATCACAAAATAGCAAATAAGTACCAGACGACCATCGAGTTTAAGTGTTACAACTCAAAGAATCAAATGTATCAAAACGAGAGTTGTAAACACTAGGCAAAACATAAAGTAACCGCCCGTATGGACCCGCTTGAAGACTATCAAACTCATATGCTTCTCCCCCTTTTGTCAGTGAGGACCAAAAAGGTTTGAAGACATAGAGCATCTACTCGTTCCCATGAAGAGTAGGTGAAGCAGCAGGGTCGTCGGTGGTGTTCGGCGATGCAGAAGAACTTGGGGCAGTGTCGAGGCGTGCAGAAGTAGAGGGCGGTGAAGTGGCATCATCTTCGTCCTCGATCACTCTGGCATTCACAGTTGCCGCGGAGGAAGAGAACTCAGAGTCTTCAAGAGACGGAGTTCGTCGCAACACAGTCCTTCGGGGAGGTGTGGAGTCAAACTTGAAACGTTCAGGGAAGCCATCCTCGTGAAGATCATCCTCAGAGCACATAACCGTCAGCCCTTTCCATGTACGCCGACAGGTTTCATGGGCAACAAAGGCATTATTGGTGGCAAGATTGCGAATGCGGTTGACATCCACCAAGAGGCTGTGCATTTGGCGCTTCAGCCAGTCATGATGCCTATCCTGTTTCTGATGAAGAGGAACCAGAAGCTCTCGGTCATTGAGAACACGAGATCGCTTCTTGGGTCGTTGGGCAATAGTGCTTTCAGTGGCTTCAGTAAGGGCACGATGAGGTGCACGTGTAGTACCAGCCAGAGGATAAACACGAGTGGCTGCTTCAACTCCTTCAATGTTCTGAGTGAAACTTTGATGCTCTGCATTCTGAAGACTAAGAGGTTCCTTGGCAGGCTCTGGATAAATGGCTTCAACGGACATATCCACATTAGGCAGAAAGATCCGATGATTGCGAGCAGATGGCTGATATGAGATAGCTGAGTGGAGTTTAATCAGCCGCATTATCCATGGAGCATAGAACTTCAAGCCAAAAAGATCAGATCCTGATGCAGCAAGTTGGCGGATGAAGAAGTCTTGTGCATTGAAGCATTTGCCATGAGGAATATACAAGACCAAAGTCTTCATTGCACCTTCCAGCTTTGCATGTGGAGAATGTCCTTTGATGGGCCAGAGAGTTCCCCGTATAATGTGATAGATAGTCCTTGGCAGATACTCCAGGTCATCAACAAAGAACTCCTTAGGATATGCAGCGTCTTGTGGCAAAGGCTTCATCATACTGAGCATCTGACTCATGTTCGGTTCAGGCTTCTGAAAGATGCTTTCCATAGCTTCACTGTGAAGTTGACATCCAGGTTCATAGAGATCTCCAGGAGTGGGCAGACCAGTGAGCTCAATGATATCAAATGCTTTGGCTTCGTGATGAACATTTCCTGTCATCCACTCCAGGACCCAAGTCTTCGGATCTCTGTTGTAACCACGTATGTGAAGTGTGGCATAAAATTGGAGCAGCAACTCTTCGTTCCAGTGCTCTTGGTCGGTGACGAAAGGCAACAATCCAACCTCTTTGAAGCAATCCAGAGCTTCTTCCAAACAAGGCAGTCCAGCTATTGCTTCGGTGTCAAGACACATATGTGGGAAGATGCGACCTTGATTGTACATAATGCAGGAGTAATAGCTTCGCTGCGGATAGCTCCAGAACCGATCAGAAGATATTCGTTCCCTTGAGTAGGGGTTCTTGGAGCTATTGAAGAAGGTGTTGTCTGCTTTGAAGCCGTTGACATTAAAGGTTCCAGGTGCTGATGCAGGACCTGGAAACCTGGGCAACCTTGGCATTGGCTTCTGTACCTGAGGCCTATGCTCAATATGATAGTCAAACTAAGGACCAGCAGCAGGCGCAGGAACAGAAGCAGTAGCATCATTGGCTTCGCTGACTTCTGGTTCTTGGGTTGGTGTAGGCTCCACATTTGCTTCAGCCATGACAGCGTCAGTGGCTTCATTGGTGTTGGTGGTGGCAGCCTCAAGATTTTCTACCCCCACTTGATGAGCTGGAGGGTCGGGCACAGACACGTTCTCCTCAAGAACAGCTTCGTCAGTAGTTGGGGGAGTAGGGACATGTTCTTCTTCTTGGGTGTCATCGGCTGATGCAGCCGGAATGTCTTCAGCAGTTTTAGCCTCAGACTCGGAGACTTGAGACCTTGGTCCTTTACGAAGCCTGCGTAACACCGGCGACGCCTTTGGAGATGGAGTTGGCTAGGCCTCAAAGTCTTCTTCTTCTTCTTGCCGGGGTGGTGTGACTTGTTGTTGTGGGTGATCAGCCCATGATGCATCCTGAGCAATTGGCGTCAGAGGACGACCAATGCTAATGAGTTCGCTGTGTGTAAGCACGGGCGATGATACCTGTTGGTGCTCGATCTGAGGAAGAACTACATCATCGTCAACATTGTCATGGTGACCAATGTCTTCAGCAGCGGTGGGATCAGCTGCTGGAATGTCTTCAGCTTCATGAGCCTCTGTGAGAGCAGGCTCATGGACAGTCAGTTGGCGCTCTTGATGTGTAGATGCAGGGCGAACCATTGAGATAGGTTCAACAATCTGGGGCTCTGTGGGAGCAGCCCATTCCTTCTTGGTCTTCCGCTTCTTCTTGGAGGGAGTAGCATCAGAGGCTTCAGAATGTTTCCTCTTTCTAGCTTCAGCTTCAGCAGTCCTCGTCTTCTTTAGTTCTGAAGCAGTTGACCTGGCCTTTGGCTTCGAGCCAGCCATGCTGGCTGGGAAGACAATGGGATTTGCTTCCTGCCTTGGTACGTCGGGTTCGACCACAGTGGGCTTCTTCTTCTTCTTCTTTGCAGCCATCCTGGGGTCGATGCCAGGACGACCAAGGGCCTTGCGCTTCTCAGCCTCGTTGTAGGCTTGTACACACTTGTCAGCCAGGCTCTTCATGCGCTCACGAGAACCTTGAGCTTCTTCACGCTTCTTGAGGAACGATTCTTTGAGCTCGTGCAGCATGATCTTGAAGTTCTTGACCTCCTGCACGCTGAGTTTGGCCATATGCTTCTTAAACTGAGCTTTCTCAAAGTCGATCTTTTGCTTTAGCTCAACGATGCGCTGAGCTAGAGCTAGCTCTGAAGCAATGGCACCATGGAAGGCGACACTGAGGCCAATCGGAAGTTGCAGATCTTCAAAGATGAGGTTGGGCGTGTCAAACCACTCATCGATGAAGTTTTGGATGATTGCCACGTCAAAGAGAGGCAAATCATTGAAGTTTTCTGCTTCTTCTTTGCTCTTGATCAGTTGCTCAAGAGAGTCATCTGCAAGATCTTCATCGCTGGACAGATCAATGGCATCGTTGCGCAGAATAGCAGCAGCAGTCAGTTCTTGGCTGGTGTGTGGCAGAGGCATCTTGACTCTCGAGGGCTTGGAGATGCATGACAGATCTTCAGACTGCACACTGTCTTCAGGAGGTGCAGTAGCCAGTGGCTTCGCCCGTGAGATTTTCGGTGCTGAGGCAGGCTTTGAAACTTTAGGTTGCTTCCGTTTCTTTGGCTTCGGCGCTGCAGGCGCTTCATCAGATTCAGCGTCATCTGCAGGCTCATCCACAGTTTTCCCTTGAACCAAGATATGAGTGATGAGACCTTCCAGGTTATAGAAGGGCCCAACAAGATTGGGTTCAGCTTCACGGGTGCCATCGGCACGGGGAGCAGAGGGACCAGGGTTGAAGTCTAGTCCCAATGACTTCTTGTTCTGCTTCGCCGAATTCTGGGCAAACTGGAAGTTGCACTTGAACAGATTGTCGTCACGACACCATAGCAGTGATGATGGGTCAGCATCCGCAGGCTGTGGTCCACGGACCATGTAGGGATAGAAGCCTTGTTCAATGGCTTCATCTCTAGACCTGGGTTGAAGATTTCTGTATAGGATGTCTCCCCATGGTCGCTTGATGGCATTCTTCTCAGCATATTCCTTTGTCACAAACCTGTACTTGAACCATTGTTCTGCCCAATATCGTCGAATCCATTGGATTCATGTCTTGCGCTGATTGTAATCCTCTTCTGGATCTGTCTTGTACAGTTCCGAGAGGTCATCGGGCAGATCTCTTGACGTTTCACCTCGACGCTTTCTGCCACCCTTCCTTGCTGATTTCTCTGTAGCCATGAACTTTAAACTGAATGGCTTCAATACGTTCAAAGGCTTCAAAGGCTTTCGCTTGCTGGACAAATAGGAACTGGCTTCGGGAGAATTTATATGATGCTGTAAGAATTCTACAAATGAATGTAGACTATGAGAACCAAGGGATTCTCCCACGGACATGTACCTGTGACATCATTAAGGTGCGAGGGAAGGGGAAGCGGTCATATGCATTCTCAGAAGATTTTGAAGATAAATTAGTTTAGAAGACATTGACCTCATCGTGCGAAGACATTCACTCATAGATAAGGAGTTGGTTCCAGATTTGTACGAATCCACAGATCAGTACAAGTGAGGAATCTAACTACTTTGTGAAGCATAAGTGAACATACTAGGCATAATATGAGCTGCAGTATGAAGTGGATCCAACTTGTGTGAACAGAAACTGCTTGTGGTAGAAAGTGACGAATCTATAGGATCAAAGGGGCCGTAAAAAGGAAGTTTTATTTACCACACAAGGAACTGCTAGACGGAGTGGAAGAGGAGGCTGAGCAGTTCGATCGTCCGTGCCCTAACATGGCGACGGAGGACACCTACGGCGACAGCGGAGAAGACGATGTCCGTGGCCAGCGTGAAGACGGCGTCGGAGAGGTCGCGGCAGCTAAGCGCTTCGTCGCCGGCGTCGTCGACGACTAGCGGTGGCGCTAGGGTTCGTGCGAGAGTGGAAGAAAGGATAATGACTGTGGTGAGGCGTGTATTTATAGGGACAGGGACGGCACAGTATTATTACACAGGTGCCCCTGGCGATTCACATCTGAAGGACACGTGGCCATCATGCAACATATCGGAGGTTGTTCCACGTTCCCACGCACGCCTGGATTGTCGGGTGGTCGTTCCCACTTCTCCGGGTTTCAGGTGAAGGAATTAGCATTAAAAGCAAACTTAATGTTTGTCTCTGTATCTTCTGGTGACAAGGACGCAGAGAAGACATTCGACAGTTTCAAGAGAATGCATATGATTTGAAGAGATAGAGTTTAAGATAGAAAGCATAGAGAGGTTAGGGTCCGATCACATTCACTTAGTTCAAAAGATTCAACAAGAAGACATAGCTATAAGTGAATGCTGTAGAGGACAGAACATTAGTGTATATATATATGATCAACATAATGAAGATAATCATGAAGACATGTTGAGAATGAAGCCAAACCAAATGTGAAGACACAGCAAATGTAACACCATGGGTAAAACACTTCAAACAGACGAATTTTGTGGTGGCGTTACCCACCGTATAGGAAGTATTAGACCCAGACACGACGCACAATTACCGTGGCGCTCCAAAGTCAAATTCCACATTAATGTATTCATACTTAGAATGTAAGTCTTCATTGATTGAAGATATACTTTACTTCGTGTGTTGCACATCTAAGTCATCAATATGCATAAGTGTTAGGATGTGTCCTGATCACAAGACATTTGAGGATTCCAAGATATTTAGCTCACACCGTAACTTGCAAAATCTCTTCTCATCCAAGGGCTTGGTGAAGATATCTGCCAATTGCTCTTCAGTGTTGACGTGTATGATATCAATATCTTCCTTCACAACATGATCTCTGAGAAAGTGATGACGAATTCAATGTGCTTTGTCTTCGAGTGCTGAACTGGGTTGTTGGCAATCTTGATGGCGCTTTCGTTGTCGCAGTAGAGTGGCACTTGCTTCAGATGAATGCCATAGTCTTTGAGTGTTTGCTTCATCCACAGAAGATGAGCGCAGCAAGATCCAGCAGCAATATATTCAGATTCAACAATGGAGAGAGATGCACAGTTCTGCTTCTTTGAGACCAACATACAAGTGATCGTCCCAGAAAATGACATGTGCCTGATGTAGACTTGCGATCCACCTTGTCACCAGCATAATCAACATCCGAGAATCCAACCAGATCAAACTCTGAGCCCTTTGGATACCATAAGGATACCATAATCCTAGAGTTGGGGTGTAAGCCAAATATCAAAGAATTCGCTTCACAGCTAAGTGATGCGATTCCTTTGGTGCCGCTTGGAATCGAGCACACATGCAAACACTAAGCATAATATCTGGCCTAGATGCACATAGATAAAGTAAAGAACCAATCATGGAGCGGTATACCTTTTGATCGAACTCTTTACCATTGTCGTCGGGACCCAGATGATGTTTGGCTGGCATTGGCGTCGTGAAGCCTTTGCAGTCTTGCATACCAACTTCTTCAGGCAATCTTTGAGATACTTCTCTTGAGATATAAGATGCCGTTGCGTTGCTGACGTATTTGAAGACCAAGGAAGAACTTCAGCTCACCCATCATGGACATCTGATATTGCTCTTGCATCATATATCCAAACTCTTCACTGTATTTCTGATTGGTGCAGCCGAAGATAATGTCATCCACATATATTTGGCACACAAACAGTTCACCATCATATGTCTTCGTGAAGAGAGTGGGGTCGAGGGAACCAGATTTGAAGCCTTTGCTCTTCAGGAAGTCTTTGAGTGTGTCATACCAAGCCCGAGGGCTTGTTTGAGGCCATACAGTGCCTTGTTGAGCTTGTACACCATGTCAGGATGTTTTGGATCTTCAAAGCCAGGCGGTTGTGCAACATACACTTCTTCTTCAATCTTGCCATTGAGAAAGGCACTCTTCACATCCATTTGATATAGAAGTATGTATGATTTGCATAGGCCAGCAGTATGCGTATGGCTTCAAGTCTAGCCACAGGAGCAAATGTTTCATCGAAGTCAATGCCTTCCACTTGAGTATATCCTTGAGCAACGAGACGAGCTTTGTTTCTGACAACTTGACCATGCTCATCTTGCTTGTTGCGTATATCCATTTGGTGCCTATTATGTTGTGCTTCCGAGGATCAGGACGCTTAACCAGTTCCCATACATTATTCAGCTCAAACTGTTGAAGCTCTTCTTGCATAGCTTGAATCCATTCAGGTTCCATGAAGGCTTCTTCAACTTTCTTGGGTTCAGTTATTGAGACGAATGCGAAGTGCCCACAGAAATTTGCTAGCTGTGTTGCCCTTGAACGAGTGAGTGGACCAGGTGCATTGATGCTATCAATTATTCTCTCAATCTGCACTTCATTTGCAACACGAGGATGAGGACGAAGATTTTGCTCTTGCTGATCATTGTCATTGTTAGAGGGATTGTCTTCAGGCTGAGCATTGTCTTCAGGTTGATCAGGTGCAGAGATGATAAGTTCCTCTTCAGGTGAGCTTCAGAAGGTATGATTTCTCCAGTTCCCATAAGTTTGGATTGATTCACTGGATGGAACTTCATCTAGCACATTTGGCAGGTGCTCTCTTTGTGAGCGTTAGTCTCATCGAACCGCACATCCACTGTTTCAACCACTTTATAATGAAAGAGATTGAAGACTCTGTAGGAGTGCGAATCCTTTCCATATCCAAGCATAAAACCCTCATGTGCTTTTGGTGCAAATTTTGAAGTGTGATGTGGATCCTTGATCCAGCACCTGGCGCCAAATACTCTGAAGTAACTGACATTTGGCTTCTTGCCAGTAAGGAGCTCATAGGATGTCTTGTTCAGAAGCTTGTGAAGATAAACACGGTTGATGATATGGCATGCAGTGTCAATGGCTTCAGGCCAGAATTTTCTTGGAGTCTTGTATTCATCAAGCATCGTCCGAGCCATCTCAATAAGTGTTCTGTTCTTGCGTTCGACGACGCCATTCTGCTGTGGCGTGTACGGAGCTGAGAATTCATGTGTGATGCAAGGTATCAAGATATGTATCCAGGCCAGTGTTCTTGAATTCAGTGCCATTG
This sequence comes from Triticum urartu, assembly GCF_003073215.2. Taxonomy (NCBI): domain Eukaryota; kingdom Viridiplantae; phylum Streptophyta; class Magnoliopsida; order Poales; family Poaceae; genus Triticum; species Triticum urartu. The sequence goes on along the minus strand of NC_053023.1, from coordinate 372,805,783 downwards.
TCACTTCTGATGTGCTTTATCTTGGCACCATAGTTGTTCATTGCTCGATTGGCGAAGCGTCTGAAGACATCCTGCACTTCAGTCTTGTAAAGGATTATATGCACCCAAGTATATCTTGAATAATCATCAACAATGACAAAGCCATAGAGACAAGCAGTAGTAGTAAGAGTTGAGTAATGAGTGGGACCGAAAAGATCCATGTGGAGCAGTTCGAAGGGTTGAGTCGTTGTCATGATTGTCTTCGAGGGATGCTTGGCCCTCGTCATCTTTCCTGCTTCACAGGCACCGCATAAGTGATCCTTCTTGAACTTGACGCCCTCGATGCCTATGACATGCTTCTTCCTTGCAAGGGTGTGGAGGTTCCTCATGCCAGCATGCCCTAGCCTTCGATGCCAGAGCCAGCATTCAGAAGCTTTTGCTAGAAGACATACTGCAAGTTGTGGTCCTGCTGAGAAATCTACCACGTACAAATCATCTTTCCGATACCCTTCCGATACCCTTCAAACACTAGAGACTTGTCAGATTCCATTAGTACAAGGCAACGATATTTTCCAAACATCACAATCATGTTTAAATCGCAAAGCATTGAGACAGACATTAAGTTGAAACCAAGGGATTCAACAAGCATGACTTTATCCATGTGTTGATCCTTTGAGATTGCAACTCTACCTAGATCCAATACCTTGCTTTTACCAGTGTCAGCAAATTTGATGTGACTTCTGTCAGATGGACGTAAGGTTGAGTCCATGAGAAGGCTTCGCTTGCCAGTCATGTGATTTGTACACCCACTATCAATAATCCATTCTGAAGCAGCTGGTGTCGTACCCTACAGTGCAGTTAGGGGGATAGGCTTCACGAAGAGAATTGTGAAGCAAAAACATTTGACGAACCAATGGATTATTGAAGCTTAAATCGAGATTAGGACTGATAGGGCAAGTTGCAAGTGATTCAGGAACAAAGTACATAATAAGACCATTTGGGCATTTGATATTGCGCCCTACAAGATGTTTGAGGTCCACAGCAATAGCATCAGATGATTTTGGTTTTCGTCTAGAGACCTTTCCCTGCAAAAGAGAGTTAAGGTCTCTTAGCCACCCATATCTTCAGGGGTGGCTTCGAAGCAATAAGTCTAAGTGCAACATCTGAGAACTTTGGCTTTGGAGCCCTAGCGAAAAGTCTTGCAGGAGGACAATAGTACTCATAAGAATAAGCAGAATAGTTCTTGGTCTTATGAACATGGCGGTTTGATGGACCGCGCTCATATTCATAGGTCTGAGTATGGCTTCCCTCCAAAACATTTGCGTTAGTGTGACTCAGGTGAGTCCTCTGTCTGTATGAAGCCTTTGGACCATATGAAGCCTGTGGTCTGGGGTTTGTCTTCTTCACCTGTGGTGTCATGATGACATTCACAGGAAGATTCTCCAAACACCTTTTCGGCACCCAGATCTTCTTCATAGGCGGTCCATTCCTGAAGTTAGTACCAATATACCTGGCAAACACTTCACCATTCTGATTCTTAAACAGTTTATAGTTTGCATCAAAGGATTCATCAATAACAATGGGGTTAGTACAAGTGAAGCCAGATAGAGTGGATGGATCTGCTGAAGGTTCCTTTGCAGCAACCCATGTGGTTTTGGGGTACTGCTCAGGTTTCTAGTAAGAGCCATCAGCATTCATTTTCCTTACGAACCCAACACCCTCTTTCCTAGGGTTTCGGTTCAGGATCTGCCTTTTGAGGACATCACATAGTGTCTGATGCCCTTTGAGACTTTTGTACATCCCTGTTTCAAGTAGTGTCTTCAACCTAGCATTCTCATCAGCAATAGCAGTGGTATCCTCAGTAGAGGGGTTAGTTACCACATCAACAGTTGAAGATATTGCAACACTAGCAGCAGTAGAATATTCAGCAACAGAAGTAGTGTTATCGCGCTCAATGCATTTAAGACATGGTGGTTCAAATCCTTCCTGAGCTGAACTGATCTGTTCGGCGCGAAGTGACTCGTTTTCCTTTTGAAGATCTTCATGAGCCGCTCTCAATTTCTCAAGATCTTGGTTCCTTTGAAGATAATCATAGGGAAGCCTTTCATGAGTTGTTGGGAGCGTTTCATGACGACTTTCAAGTTCCTCATACTTAACGTGAAGATTTTTTATGTCTTCAATTAAGGACTGAGATCGAGTCATTTCAGCGTCTAACAGATCATCGCTTTTGTCTAACAGTTTTTGAATGTGTTCCATAGCTTTCTATTGTTCAGTTGCAATTTTAGCAAGTGTTTTGTAGCTGGGTTTGGAACCACAATCAGAGTCATCGCCACTAGATGTTTGATAGTGAGTAGTGCGTGTGTTTACCTTGGCACCGCGTGCCATGAAGCAGTAGGAAGGAGCAGAGTAGTCCTTGTCATTTGCATCGGTATCGGTGATGAAGTCATTATCTTCAATGTTGAAGATGGACTTGGCAACGTATGCTGTAGCCAGACTCGCAACACCAGAATCGGACTCCTCCTTAGACTCCACCTCCACCTCCTCAGAAGCGGACTCATCCTCAGAGTCCATTTCCTTGCCAACAAACGCACGTGCCTTGCCAGATGATCTCTTCTTGTGTGATGAAGACTTGGAGGAAGACTTGGAAGAAGATTTTGAGTATTTCTTCTTCTTCTTCTTCTTGTCGTCAGAGTCATACTCCTTGCTCTTCTTCTTCTTGTTCTCATTGTCCCACTGTGGACACTCAGAGATGTAGTGGCCGGGTTTCTTGTACTTGTGACATGTTCTCTTCTTATAGTCATGAGCAGAAGCTTCATCATTCCTTGAGCTTGATCGTGAAGACTTTCTGAGGCTTTTCTTCTTGGTGAATTTTTGGAACTTCTTCACAAGCATAGAAAGCTCCCTTCCAATGTCTTCAGGATCATCAAAACTGCTTTCAGATTCTTCTTCAGATGAGGAGACAGCCTTTGCCTTCAAGGCACACGTTCGCCCATAGTTGGGACCGTAGATGTCTCTTTTCTCAAAAAGCTGAAACTCGTGTGTGTTGAGCCTCTCAAGTATGTCAGACGGATCGAGTGTCTTGAAATCAGGACATTCTTGAATCATCAGGGCTAGGGTGTCAAACGAACTGTCAAGCGATCTCAGTAGTGTCTTGACGACTTCATGCTTGGTGATCTCAGTAGCGCCGAGGGCTTGAAGCTCATTGGTGATGTTAGTGAGTTGATCAAACGTGAGCTGGACATTCTCATTGTCATTTCTCTTGAAGCGGTTGAAGAGGTTGCAAAGGACACTGATTCTCTGATCTCTCTAGGTTGAGACGCCTTCGTTGACCTTGGATAGCCAGTCCCAGACTACCTTAGATGTTTGCAAAGCACTCACGCGGCCATACTATCCTTTGGTCAGATGACCACAGATGATATTCTTGGCAGTAGAGTCCAGTTGAACGAACTTCTTGACATCAGCGGCAGTGACACCTTCTCCAGCCTTGGGAACGCCGTTCTTGACGACATACCATAGGTCGACAACAATGGCTTCAAGATGCATGCGCATCTTATTCTTCCAGTAGGGATATTCAGTTCCATCGAAGACGGGGCACGCAGCGGAGACTTTAATTATCCCTGCAGTCGACATAGCTAAAACTCCAGGTGGTTAAACCGAATCACACAAAACAAGGGAGTATCTTGCTCTGATACCAATTGAAAGTGCTAGTGATCGACTAGGGGGTGAATAGGCGATTTTTATGAAAGTCTTCAAAACATGGAAGTTTCGAAGACAAACGATAGAAATAAACCTATTACCATGCAGCGGAAGGTAGACTACACTAGGCAAACCATAGTCAAGTATTCAATGAAGTGAAAGCACAATGAACTAATAGCAGCTAGGCAGTAAGGATCAGGTAGGAAGATATTGTGAAGCCAATCAGAACAAGCAGTCACTCAGTGAAGACAGAAGATAATGCAATCATACAATGACTTCACAAGGACCAACAGTAAGTAAAGGGAAGGGAAGGATGAAACCAGTGACTCGTTGAAGACAATGATTTGTTGGACCAGTTCCAGTTGCTGTGACAACTGTACGTCTGGTTAGGGAGGCTGAGATTCAACTCAGAAGACCTCGTCTTCACCTTATTCCCCTTGAGCTAAGGACACCCAGCACTCCTCGCCCAATCACTCTGGTAAGTCTTCAAGGTAGACTTCCAAACCTTCACAAACTTCGTTCACCGGCGATCCACAATGACTCTTGGATGCTCAGAACGCGACGCCTAACCGGCTGGAGGATTCACAGTCCTCAAGTGTAATAAGTCTTCAGATCACACAGACAAGAAGACTTAAGTGATGCCTAACACTCTTTGGCTCTGGGTGGTTAGGGCTTTATCCTCTCAAGGAATTCTCTCTCAAAAGGCTTCGAGGTGGGTTGCTCTCAAACGACAAAAGCCGTACTTTAACTCTGAGCAGCCAACCGTTTATGGTTGTAGGGGGTGGGCTATTTATAGCCACTAGGCAACCCGACCTGATTTGTCCGAAATGACCCTGGGTCACTAAGGAACTGACACATGTTCCAACGGTCAGATTTCAAACACACACGACAACTTTACTTGGGCTACAAGAAAAGCTGACTTGTCCAACCCTGAACAAGATTCGCTCTCATAGTCTTCACTCGAAGACATAGGATTTTGGTTAAGCATCACTTCAGTCATTCTGACTAGTTCTCTTGGACCCCACTTAACAGTACGGTGGTTCCTATGACTCAACAAGGAAGAAAAAGAACTACGAAAGATCTAAGTCTTCGCGCTCCATAGTCTTCATGCGATGTCTTCTCTTGTCATAGTCTTCAATGTGAATGTCTTCACAAACCACCTTTGACTTCAATGTCTTCATACATTTTTAGGGGTCATCTCTGGTAGGAAAACCGAATTAATGAGGGACTTCTACCTGTGTTATCCTGCAATTCTCACAAACACATTAGTCCCTCAACTAGGTTTGTCGTCAATACTCCAAAACCAACTAGGGGTGGCACTAGATGCACTTACACAAGTGGGGTCCAATTGACCTGAAACTTCACGAAACTTATTTTTGGAACAGAAGCAATCCAGAAGACTTGGAGTGTACGTAAGGGAAGCAACGAGGAAGGCACGTGGCAGGGGGCGCGCCCACCCCCTGGGCGCGCCCTCCACCCTCGTGGGCCCCTCGTGGCTCCCCTGACGTACTTCTTCCTCCTATATATATACCAATATACCCTAAAACCATCCGGGAGCAGAATAGATCGGGAGTTCCGCCGCCAGAAGCCTCCGTAGCCACCGAAAACCAATCTAGACCCGTTCCGGCACCCTACCGGAGGGGGGAATCCCTCTCCGGTGGCCATCTTCATCATCTCGGCGATCTCCATGACGAGGAGGGAGTAGTTCACCCTCGGGGCTGAGGGTATGTATCTGTAGCTATGTGTTTGATCTCTCTCTCTATCTCTCTCTTGTGTTCTTGAGGTGGTACGATCTTGAGGTATCGCAAGCTTTGCTATTATAGTTGGATCTTATGATATTTCTCCCCCTCTACTCTCTTGTAACGGATTGAGTTTTCCCTTTGAAGTTATCTTATCGGATTGATTCTTTAAGGATTTGGGAACACTTGATGTATGTCTTGCGTGGGATAATCGTGGTGACAATGGGTTATTCTATTGATCCACTTGATGTATGTTTTGGTGATCAACTTGCGGGTTCCTCCCATGAACCTATGCATAGGGGTTGGCACACGTTTTCGTCTTGACTCTCTGGTAGAAACTTTGGGGAACTCTTTGAGGTTCTATGTGTTGGTTGAATAGATGAATCTGAGATTGTGTGATGCATATCGTATAATCATACCCATGGATACTTGAGGTGACATTGGAGTATCTAGGTGACATTAGGGTTTTGGTTGATTTGTGTCTTAAGGTGTTATTCTAGTACGAAGTCTAGGGCTGTTTGTGACACTTATAGGAATAGCCCAACGGATTGATTGGAAAGAATAACTTTAAGGTGGTTTCATACCCTACCATAATCTCTTCGTTTGTTCTCCGCTATTAGTGACTTTGGAGTGACTCTTTGTTGCATGTTGAGGGATAGTTATGTGATCCAATTATGTTATTATTGTTGAGAGAACTTGCACTAGTGAAAGTATGAACCCTAGGCCTTGTTTCAACGCATTGCAATACCGTTTGTGCTCACTTTTATCATTAGTTACCTTGCTGTTTTTATATTTTAAGATTACAAAAACCTTTATCTACTATCCATATACCACTTGTATCACCATCTCTTCGCGGAACTAGTGCACCTATACAATTTACCATTGTATTGGGTGTGTTGGGGACACAAGAGACTCTTTGTTATTTGGTTGCAGGGTTGCTTGAGAGAGACCATCTTCATCCTACGCCTCCTACGGAGTGATAAACCTTAGGTCATCCACTTGAGGGAAATTTTCTACTGTCCTACCAACCTCTGCACTTGGAGGCCCAACAACGTCTACAAGAAGAATCTTGTGTAGTAGACATCAGGTGACGCAGCACCTAGAATAGCCTCTGGATGAAATTTATGAAGTGGCATCTTGTATATTTCGTCCAAGGCTTCATGCACTCCTTATGGTGGCTTCAAAGTCCTGAAATCATCACTTGTAACTCCGTTCTTGATCCCCTTGCGCATGCCATCATCTCCATGATTGGTTTTGATCCAGTGTTCATCCCTCTTATCCATGCCAGGCCCTTGATTTGTAAGCAAAACAAATGTATCCAATTTAGGCAGCATCATATTCTCATGAACATTAGAATCATTACCAAGAAACGAAAGTACCTGATAATTTAATTGGCGTGCGTGAGCTCTAGTAATTGGTCCAGTATGTATAGCAGTAGGGGTTGTGGGTGTAACAATGGTATTGATGTCCTCATCATCCTCCCCTTCTTGAAATGAAGTCGTCCTCGACGGAAGCTCATCTTCCTCACCCAAATAAGGCTTCAAATCTGCAATGTTAAAAGTGGGATTAACCCCAAAACCTGCAGGCAGCTCAAGTTTATATGCATTATCATTTATTTTCTCTAACACCTTAAAAGGACCATCAGCATGGGGCATTAGCTTTGATTTGCGCAAATTAGGAAATCTATCCTTACGAAAATGTAACCAAACAAGATCTCCAGGTGCAAACACAACATGTTTTCTACCCTTATCTCCAGCAAGTTTATATTTAGCATTCATACGCTCAATGTTTTCCTTAGTTAACTCATGCATTTTTAAAATCAATTCAGCACGTTATTTAGCATCAAAATTAACCTTCTCCAAAGATGGAAGAGGCAACAAATCAATAGGTGCATGAGGTAGGAAACCATCCACAATTTCAAAAGGGCACATCTTAGTAGTAAAATGCAATGAACTATTATAAGAAAATTCAATATGAGGCAAGCATTCTTCCCACATTTTCTTATTCTTCTTCAAAACAGCCCTAAGCATAGTAGACAATGTTCTATTCACTACTTCAGTTTGTCCATCAGTTTGGGGGTGACAAGTAGTACTAAAAAGCAGTTTAGTCCCCAACTTAGCCCATAAACATCTCAAAACGTGGATAAGAAATTTAGTATCACGATATGAAACAATAGTATTTGGCACACCATGCAAGCGAATAATTTCACGAAAGAACAAATCAGCAACATTAACAACATCATCGCTTTTATGACATGGTATAAAGTGTGCCATTTTCGAGAATATATCCACAACAACAAATATGCTATCCCTCCCCTTCTTTGTTCGAGGTAAACCTAAAACAAAGTCCATAGATATATCCTCCCAAGGAACACTAGGTACATGCAAAGGCATATATAAACCATGAGGATTGAGTCGTGACTTAGCTTTTTGACATGTAGTGCAGCGAGCAACAAAAAGCTCAACATCACGTCTCATCTTTGGCCAAAAAAATGTGTAGTAAGTATATCCTCTATCTTCTTGACGCCAAAGTGTCCCATTAATCCTCCTCCATGCGCCTCCTGCAATAACAAAAGACGAACAGAGCTAGCTGGAATGCATAGCTTGTTAGCACGAAACACAAATCCATCGTTAATAACAAACTTGTTCCAAGTTCTCCCTTCCTTACAATTCTGCAATACATCTTTAAATTCAGCATCATGCACATATTGATCTTTGATGGTCTCCAAACCAAATATTTTAAAGTCAAGTTGTGAAAGCATAGTATAACGACAAGACAACGCATCAACAATAACATTTTCTTTACCCTTCTTGTGTTTAATGACATAAGGGAAAGTCTCAATGAATTCAACCCATTTAGCATGTCTACGGTTCAGTTTTGCTTGACTTTTAGTGTGTTTCAAAGATTCATGATCAGAATGTATAACAAATTCTTTGGGCCATAAATAATGTTGCCATGTTTCTAAGGTCCGAACACGAGCATATAATTCTTTATCATAAGTAGAATAGTTCAGACTAGGCCCACTCAATTTTTCAGAAAAGTATGCAATAGGTTTGCCATCTTGTAATAACACACCTCCTAATCCAATTCCACTAGCATCACATTCAAGCTCAAAAGTCTTACTAAAATCAGGAAGTTGTAGTAAAGGAGCATGTGTCAACTTATCTTTCAATACCGTGAAGGCTTCTTCCTGTGCGGTACCCCAAACAAAAGGCACATCCTTCTTTGTAAGCTCGTTGAGAGGTGTAGCAATGGTGCTGAAATCTCTCACAAAACGCCTATAGAAACCAGCGAGGCCAAGGAAACTCCTCACTTGTGTGACTGTTTTTGGCTGCGGCCAACTCTCAATAGCTTCAATCTTGGCTTTATCAACTTCAATTCCCTGTGGAGTAACAACATAGCCAAGAAAAGATACTCGGTCGGTGCAAAAGGTGCACTTTCCAAGGTTACCAAACAAACGTGCATCACGTAGAGCAATAAAAACAACATGTAAATGTTCCAAATGTTCCTCCAAAGATTTGCTATAAATCAATATGTCATCAAAGTAAACTACCACAAATCGTCCAATGAAGGCACGTAAAACTTCGTTCATTAATATCATGAAAGTACTAGGTGCATTAGTTAACCCAAAAGGCATGACTAACCACTCATATAATCCAAACTTAGTTTTAAATGTTGTTTCCCATTCATCTCCCAATTTCATACGAATTTGATGGTATCCACTATGCAAATCAACTTTGGAGAATATTGTAGAGCCACTCAATTCATCAAGCATATCATCGAGCCTAGGAATAGGATGACAATAGCGAATAGTAATATTATTAATGCCTCTACAATCAACGCACATACGCGACGTACCATCCTTTTTCGGCACTAAAATGATAGGAACATCACAAGGACTAAGGGACTCACGTATATAACCTTTGTCGAGCAGTTCTTGTACTTGATGCATAATCTCCTTCGTCTCCTCTGGATTGGTACGGTATGGTGCACGGTTGGGTAATGATGCACCAGGAATTAAGTCAATTTGATGCTCAATTCCTCGAATAGGTGGTAATCCCGGTGGCACGTCTTGTGGAAAGACGTAAGCGAACTCCTGCAAAATGTTAGTGACAGTAGGAGCAAAGAGGAAGGCATGTCCTCGAATGAAAATAATGCCTATTTTCACACAAAAGCATAGCAAACAGAGTTGCTAAAATCTAGATCATCAATATCATATTTGGTGGCAAGTAAACATGCACTTTTCAATTTAATTTCAGAAGCAACGCTAGATGGTTTATTATTAGGCTTCATTTGTTGCTCAAATTCTTTTGCCACAATCTGATTTTCACTCTTACTTTTCTCCTGTTTTGCTTTATTAGCTCTATTAATATCATCTTTCAAAATGGAATCAGGAGTCATAGGAAGCAAAGTAATATTTTTATCCTTATAAACAGGAGTATACTGATTGTTTCTACCATGGTGTACAGATTTTTTATCAAATTTCCATGGTCTACCAAGTAATAAGGAACATGCTTGCATAGGTACCACATCACAATCAACATAATCATCATATGTAGAGATACTAAAATGCACACGAACAGTACATGTTACCTTAACCTTACCGCTGTTGTTGAACCATTGGATGTAGTAAGGATGTGGATGCGGTCTTGTGGTGAGAGATAGCTTCTCCACCATCTCCATGCTAGCCAAGTTATTGCATCTCCCTCCATCTATGATGACGCGAACAGAACGTTCCTTCACAACTCCCATTGTATGGAACAAATTATGCCTCTGATTTTTCTTAGCTTGTGTAACCTGCACACTCAAAACACGTTGAGAAACTAAACATTCATACCTATCAGCATCTTCAGCAACCATGTATTGCGTCTCATGATCAGAATCATCTCCATCGTGTTCTTCATGTGTAATAAGAGCCAAAGTCTCCTCATCATAGTCACTAGTGGACTCATACTCACCATCCTCAGTAACAATCATCACACGATGAGATTTGCATTCTCTTGCAAAATGTCCTCTTCCCTTACAACGACGACAAATAATATCACTTGTGTGCCCTGTTGATGCCATGGAAGAAGAGCTCTGTGCAGGCCCGACAGGTGTACTCTTGGCAGATAGTGGTGCTTGTGCCTGCTTTCTTGTATCACGGCTGGAGGTGGCACCTAATGGAGGTGCTGGTTGATGTCTACTACACAACCTTCTTCTTGTAGACGTTGTTGGGCCTCCAAGTGCAGAGGTTTGTAGGACAGTAGAAAATTTCCCTCAAGTGGATGACCTAAGGTTTATCAATCCATGGGAGGCATAGGATGAAGATGGTCTCTCTCAAACAACCCTGCGACCAAATAACAAAGAGTCTCTTGTGTCCCTGATATGTCTCCAACGTATCTATAATTTTTGATTGCTCCATGCTATGTTATCTACTGTTTTAGGCAGTATTGGGCTTTATTATCCACTTTTATATTATTTTTGGGACTAACCTCTTAACCGGAGGCCCAGCCCAGAATTGTTTTTTTGCCTATTTCAGTGTTTCGAAGAAAAGGAATATCAAATGGAGTCGAAACGGAACGAAATCAACTGGAGAAGTTATTTTTGGAAGGAAAGCTACCGGATGGACTTGGACCCCACGTCAGGAGCCAAGGAGGTGCTCACGAGGGTGGGCCCCCCCTATGGCGTGCCCCCTGCCTCGTGGGGCCCCCGAAGCTCCACCGATGTACTTCCTGCACCCATATATACTCACGTACCCTAAAACTTCCAGAACAAACATTAGATCGGGAATTCCGCTACCAGAAGCCTCCGTAGCCACCGATAACAAATCTAGACCCGTTCCGGCACCCTGCTGGAAGGGGCAATCCCTCTCCGGTGGCCATCTTCCTCATCCCGGTGCTCTCCATGACGAGGAGGGAGTAGTTCTCCCTCGGGACTGAGGGTATGTACCAGTAGCTATGTGTTTGATCTCTCTCTCTCTCGTGTTCATGATTTGGCACGATCTTGATGTATCGCGAGCTTTGCTATTATAGTTGGATCTTATGTTTCTCCTCCCCCTCTACTCTCTTGTAATGGATTGAGTTTTCCCTTTCAGGTTATCTTATCGGATTGAGTCTTTAAAGATTTGAGAACACTTGATGTATGTCTTGCCGTGCGTATCTGTGGTGACAAAGGGATACCACGTGATTCACTTGATGTATGTTTTGGTGATCAACTTGCGGGTTCCGCCCATGAACCTATGCATAGGGGTTGGCACACGTTTTCGTCATGATTCTCTGGTAGAAAGTTTGGGGCACTCTTTGAGGTCCTTAGTGTTGGTTGAATAGATGAATCTAAGATTGTGTGATGCATATTGTATAATCGTACCGACGGATACATGAGGTGACATTGGAGTATCTAGGTGACATTAGGGTTTTGGTTGATTTGTGTCTTAAGGTGTTATTCTAGTACGAACTCTAGGGCTGTTTGTGACACTTATAGGAGTAGCCCAACGGATTGATTGGAAAGGATAACTTTGAGGTGGTTTCGTACCCTACCATAATCTCTTCGTTTGTTCTCCGCTATTAGTGACTTTGGAGTGACTCTTTGTTGCATGTTGAGGGATAGTTATATGATCCAATTATGTTATTATTGTTGAGGGAACTTGCACTAGCGAAAGTATGAACCCTAGGCCTTGTTTCAACACATTGCAATACTGTTTATGCTCACTTTTATCATTAGTTACCTTGCTGTTTTTATATTTTCAGATTACAAAAACCATTATCTGCCATCCATATTGCACTTGTATCAACATCGCTTCGCCGAACTAGTGCACCTATACAATTTACCATTGTATTGGGTGTGTTGGGGACACAAGAGACTCTTTGTTATTTGGTTGCAGGGTTGCTTGAGAGAGACCATCTTCATCCTAAGCCTCCTACGGATTGATAAACCTTAGGTCATCCACTTGAGGGAAATTTGCTACTGTCTTACAAACCTCTGTACTTGGAGGCCCAACAACGTCTACAAGAAGAAGGTTGTGTAGTAGACATCAAGCTCTTTTCTGGCGCCATTGCTGGGGAGGTGAGTGCTTGAAGGTATATCTTTAGATCTTGTAATCGAGTCTTTTAGTTTCTTGTTTTATCACTAGTTTAGTTTATAAAAGAAAACTATAAAAAATGGAATTGAGTTTGTCTCATACGCTTCACCTTTTTTAATATCTTTCGTGAGTATGATGGAAAGGATAATTGTGCTCAAGTGCTAGAAGAAGAAATCTATAAAATGTTTGGCACTAAATATTTGAATGATGGGCATGATTGCAATGTTGTTAGTACGAATTCTTTGAATATCCATGATACTAATGATGATTGCACTAGTTATGATGAAAATTTCTCCTATAAACATGTCAATTTTTGTGGAGTGCATTGGGTTTGTAAGTACACACCAAATAGGGAAGATGGATATTGCAAGAGGCATAAGTACTTAGACACTAAATTGTTGCAAGAAGATCTAGATGAATGTGCTGAAAATTTAAATTATCTTGGCCATACTTGTGAGCTTTGCAATGAACATGATCATTTCAATACCCAATGCAAATTGTTTCATGATCGTATCGTGTCCAAAAATTGTGATGACTTGATTTCCTTTGCACATCATAATGAACTTAGTTTGCTTATGGGTTACGAAGAAATGAAATGTATAACTAATTATCTTCCAGAATTTGCCCGTTATAAACTTCTTGGATTTGGTCTAGAGGAAATTTATATGTATTGTGCGGTGAATTGTATTGAAAATCCTTATATTGCCAACTACATAAAGAAAAGAAAACAAATAGAGGATGAAGAGAATACTAATGAAAGGGAAGAGACTTCCCAATATCCTCCTATTATTTCTTATGATAAGTCAGGTAACGAGGAGGAGCCTCCTATTACACCAATCTCATTAATAAGGAGCTCCAAAAAGAGGATTGAACCCACACATGATGTGGTGAAGAAGAAGAAAAGAAAAAGGAAGAGAGGTAAAAAGATATCTGTCCCAAATAGTGCTGCTCCTATTACTATTGTGCCTCATGAAAATATAATTGTTTAAGATAATGATACTTCTTATGATCTTGAAAATCTTTTTGGCACTTGCTTGGAAGAATATGATAACTGTTATACTATTGGTGCTATCCATACTATTAATGATGAGAGTGATTATGCTTATGATATGAAAAGGCCCAAGCTTGGGGATGCTATGTTTGATGAAGATGATGTTTTTGAGAATGTATTTGCTGCAATTAATGTTTGTCCCAAGGTTGGGGAAGCTATGATTAATGAAGATGATATTTTTAGTCTCCCAAGTTTTGATATGCAAGTTTATAATGATGATAGCATGCCTCCTACTTATGATGATTATTGTGATGATACTTATGCTATAAAAAGTAGTGATTATATTTATAAAACTTGTCATGATTATGATTACCCCTTCTCTGAACATTACTATTTTAATGTGGAAACAATTTATAGTATTCGAGTTTCCTATGATACTCCCACTATTCCGAATGAGAAGAATTTTGCTTTTGTGGAGAGTAACAAATTTTCTATGCTTGTAGATCATGAAAATAATGCTTTAGGTACTGGTTATATTGTTGAATTCATTCATGATGCTACTGAAAATTATTATGAGGGAGGAATTTATGCTTGTAGGAATTGCAATAATATTAAGTTTCCTCTCTATGTGCTTAAAGTTTTGAAGTTATGCTTGTTTTACCTTCCTATGCAAGTTGATTCTTGTTACCACAAGTTGTTTGCTCACAAAATCCCTATGCATAGGAAGTATGTTAGACTTAAATGTGCTAGTCATATTCTTCATGATGCTCTCTTTATGTTTCAATTCTTATCTTTTATGTGAGCATCGTTGAAATCATCATGCCTAGCTAGGGGCGTTAAACGATAGCGCTTGTTGGGAGGCAACCCAACTTTATTTTTGTTCCTTGCTTTTTGTTCCTGTTTAGTAATAAATAATTCTTCTAGTCTATGTTTAGATGTGGTTTTATGCTTTTAATTAGTGTTTGTGCCAAGTAGAACCTTTGGGAAGACTTGGGGAAAGTCTTGTTGATCATGCTGTAAAAAACAGAAAATTTAGCGCTCACGAGAATTGCTTCCATTTTTATTTGGAAAGTGATATTTAGTTAATTATTTTTGCGAATGATTAATATATAAATTACTCACGTCCAGAAATTTATTTGAGAATTTTATGAGTTCCAGAAGTATACGTTTGATCCAGATTACTACAGACTGTTCTGTTTTTGACAGATTCTGTTTTCTATGTGTTGTTTACTTATTTTGATGAATCTATGGCTAGTGAAATAGTTTATAAACCATAGAGAAGTTTTAATACAGTAGGTTTAACACCAATATAAATAAAGAATGAGTTCATTACAGTACCTTGAAGTGGTGTTTTATTTTCTTATAATAACGGAGCTTACGAGTTTTCTGTTAAGTTTTGTGTGGTGAAGTTTTCATGTTTTGGGTAAGGATTCGATGGACTATGGAATAAGAAGTGGCAAGAGCCCAATCTTGGGGATTCCCAAGGCACCCCAAGGTAATATTCAAGGATAGCCAAGAGCCTAATCTTGGGGATGCCCCGGAAGGCGTCCCCTCTTCCGTCTTCGTTCATCGGTAACTTTACTTGGAGCTATATTTTTATTCACCACATGATATGTGTTTTTCTTGGAGCGTCAATTTATTTTGTTAAGATTTTCTTGCTGTTATTTAGAACAATGTTTTTCATCTTTTATTCTAAAAAAAGTGGCATTGATAGTCTTTACTATGCCTATGTTACAAGTTCACATGTTGCTGTTTGAAAACAGAAAGTTTACCGCTGTTGCAATAATTCCCTTGAAAATTCAGAATGTTATAAAATGTTTAAACCTTTTGCATATTAAGATCTGATAAATTTACTACAGTGGGAATTTTCTTTCATAATTTTTCGAGCTAGGGAAGTATGGATGTTGTTGCATTCTTTACAGATTGTCCTGTTTAGGCAGATTGCTGTTATGTTTGCATTGTTTGCATATGTTTGCTTATTTAATGATTCTATTTGAGGATATGACTATTAAATATGCAGAGGCATTTAGTATGCAATGTTGAATAATAATTTTAGTTATTTGCTACAGTAGAGTATGATAAGGTTTTTGCAATGGTTTATACTAACTTATCTCACGAGTCCTTGTTGAGGTTTGTGTGGATGAAGCTTTTGAGATTTAGGGAAGAACGCGATATGAGAGGAATTAAGGAGCCACAAAATCTCAAGCTTGGGGATGCCCAAGGCATCCCAATATAATATGTCAAGAAGTCTCAAGCATCTAAGCTTGGGGATGCGTCGGTTGGCATCCCACCTTTCTTCTTCAACAACTATCGGTTAGTTTCGATTGATCCTAAGTTTTTGCTTCTTCACATCATGTTTTCCATTCTTAGAATGTCATTTTATTTTGCTTCGCTTGCTGTTTGAATAAAATACAAAGATCTGAAATTCTTAAATGTTAGATAGTCTTCACATAGTTTCATAATTATTCGACTACTCATTGATCTTCACTTACATCTTTCGGAGTAGTGTGTTATTGCACTAGTGCTTCACTTATATCTTTTAGATCATGGTGGTAGTTTTATTTTGAAGAAATAGATGAAATCTCATGCTTCACTTATATTATTTTTAGAGTCTTAAATAGCATGGTAATTTTCTTAAATAATCATAACATGCTAGGCATCCAAGAATAGTAAAAACTTTCATATAGAGTATTGAATACTAAGAGAAATTTGATGCTTGATGATTGTTTTGAGATATGGAGATAATAATATCAAAGTCGTGCTAGTTGAGTAGTTGTGAATTTGAGAAGTGCTTGTGTTGAAGTTTGTGAGTCCCGTAGCATGCACGTATGGTAAACTTTGTGTAACAAATTTGAAACATGAGGTGTTATTTGATTGTCCTACTTATGAGTGGCGGTCGGGGACGAGCGATGGTCTTTTCCTACCAATCAATCCCCCTAGGAGCACGCGCGTAGTGCCGAGGTTTTTGATGACTTGTAGATTTTTGCAATAAGTATGTGAGTTCTTTATGACTAATGTTGAGTCCATGGATTATACGCACTCTCACCCTTCCATCCTTGCTAGCCTCTTCGGTACCGTGCATTGCCCTTTCTCACATTGAGAGTTGGCGCAAACTTCGCCGGTGCATCCAAACCCCGTGATATGATACGCTCTTTCACACATAAACCTCCTTATATATTCCTCAAAACAGCCACCATACCTACCTATTATGGCATTTCCATAGCCATTCCGAGATATATTGCCATGCAACTTTCCACCATTCCGTTCCTCATGACACATTCATTATTGTCATATTGCTTAGCATGATCATGTAGTTGACATAGTATTTGTGGCAAAGCCACCGTTCATAATTCTTTCATACATGTCACTCTTGGTTCATTGCATATCCCAGTACACCACCGGAGGCATTCATATAGAGTTATCTTTGTTCTAGTATCGAGTTGTAATCATTGAGTTGTAAATAAATAGAAGTGTGATGATCATCATTTTCTAGACCATTGTCCCAAGTGAGGAATATAAAAAAAGGCCATAAAAAGAGAAGGCCCAAAAAAGAGAAAGGCCATAAAAAAGAGAAAAGGCCCAAAAAATGAGAGAAAAAGAGAGAAGTGACAATGCTACTATCCTTTGCCACACTTGTTCTTCAAAGTAGCAGCATGATCTTCATGATAGAGAGTCTCTTGTTTTGTCACTTTCATATACTAGTGGGAAATTTTCATTATAGAACTTGGCTTGTATATTCCAACAATGGGCTTCCTCAAGTGCCCTAGGTCTTCGTGAGCAAGCAAGTTGGATGCACACCCACTTAGTTTCTTTTGTTGAGCTTTCATACATTTATAGCTCTAGTGCATCCGTTGCATGGCAATCCCTACTCCTTGCATTAACATCAATCGGTGGGCATCTCCATAGCCCATTGATTAGCCTCGTTGATGTTAGACTTTCTCCTTTTTTGTCTTCTCCACATAACCCCCTCATTATTCTATTCCACCCATAGTGCTATATCCATGGCTCACGCTCATGTATTGCGTGAAAGTTTATAGGTTTGAGATTACTAAAGTATGAAACAATTGCTTGGCTTGTCATCGGGGTTGTGCATGATGAGAGCATTCTTGTGTGACGGAAATGAAACATGACTAAACTATATGATTTTGTAGGGATGAACTTTCTTTGGCCATGTTATTTTGAGAAGACATAATTGCTTATTTAGTATGCTTGAAGTATTATCATTTTTATGTCAACATGAACTTTTGTCTTGAATCTTTCGGATCTGAATATTCATACCACAATTAAGAAGAATTACATTGAAATTATGCCAAGTAGCACTCCACATCAAAAATTCTGTTTTTATGATTTACCTACTCGAGGACGAGCATGAATTAAGCTTGGGGAAGCTTGATACGTCTCCAACGTATCTATAATTTTTGATTGCTCCATGCTATGTTATCTACTGTTTTGGGCAATATTGGGCTTTATTATCCACTTTTATATTATTTTTGGGACTAACCTATTAACCGGAGGCCCAGGCCAGAAATGCTGTTTTTTTCCTATTTCAGTGTTTCGAAGAAAAGGAATATCAAACGGAGTCGAAACGGAACGAAATCAACTTGAGAAATTATTTTTTGAAGGAAAGCTACCGGAGGGACTTGGACCCCACGTCAGGAGTCAAGGGAGGTGCTCACGAGGGTGGGGGGCGCCCCCCTAGGGCGTGCCCCCCTGCCTCGTGGGGCCCCTGAAGCTCCACCAACGTACTTCCTCCACCCATATATACTCACGTACCCTAAAAGTTCTAGAACAAACATTAGATTGGGAGTTCCGCCGCCAGAAGCCTCCGTAGCCACCAAAAACCAATCTAGACCCGTTCCGGCACCCTGCCGGAAGGGGCAATCTCTCTCCGGTGGCCATCTCCATCATCGCGGTGCTCTCCCTGACGAGGAGGAAGTAGTTCTCCCTCGGGGCTGAGGGTATGTACCAGTAGCTATGTGTTTGATCTCTCTCTCTCTCGTGTTCTTGATTTGGCACGATCTTGATGTATCGCGAGCTTTGCTATTCTAGTTGGATCTTGTGTTTCTCCTCCCCCTCTACTCTCTTGTAATGGATTGAGTTTCCCCTTTGAGGTTATCTTATCGGATTGAGTCTTTAAAGATTTGAGAACACTTGATGTATGTCTTGCTGTGCGTATCTGTGGTGACAATGGGATACCACGTGATTCACTTGATGTTTGTTTTGGTGATCAACTTGAGGGTTCCACCCATGAAACTATGCACAGGGGTTGGCACACGTTTTCGTCGTCATTCTCCGGTAGAAACTTTGGGGCACTCTTTGAGGTCCTTTGTGTTGGTTGAATAGATGAATCTAAGATTGTGTGATGCATATCGTATAATCATACCCACGGATACTTGAGGTGACATTGTTGTATCTAGGTGACATTAGGGTTTTGGTTGATTTGTGTCTTAAGGTGTTATTCTAGTACGAACTCTAGGGCTGTTTGTGACACTTATAGGAATAGCCCAACGGATTTATTGGAAAGAATAACTTTGAGGTGGTTTCGTACCCTACCATAATCTCTTCGTTCATTCTCCAGTATTAGTGACTTTGGGGTGACTCTTTGTTGCATGTTGAGGGATAGTTATATGATCCAATTATGTTATTATTGTTGAGGGAACTTGCGCTAGCGAAAGTATGAACCCTAGGCCTTGTTTCAACACATTGCAATACCGTTTACGCTCAGTTTTATCATTAGTTACCTTTCTGTTTTTATATTTTTCAGATTACAAAACCATTATCTACTATCCATATTTCACTTGTATCACCATCCCTTCGCCGAACTAGTGCACCTATACAATTTACCATTGTATTGGGTGTGTTGGGGACACAAGAGACTCTTTGTTATTTGGTTGCAGGGTTGCTTGAGAGAGACCATCTTCATCCTACGCCTCCTACGGATTGATAAACCTTAGGTCATCCACTTGAGGGAAATTTGCTACTGTCCTACAAACCTCTGCACTTGGAGGCCCAACAACGTCTACAAGAAGAAGGTTGTGTAGTAGACATCAGTCCCCAACACACCCAATACAATGGTAAGTTGTATAGGTGCACTAGTTCGGCGAAGAGATGGTGATACAAGTGGTATATGGATGGTAGATAAAGGTTTTTGTAATATGAAAATATAAAAACAGTAAGGTAACTAATGATAAAAGTAAGCACAAACGGTATTGCAATGCTAGGAAACAAGGCCTAGGGTTTATACTTTCACTAGTGCACGTTCTCTCAACAATAATAACATAATTGGATCACATAACTACCCCTCAACATGCAATAAAGAGTCACTCCAAAGTCACTAATAGCACAGAACAAATGAAGAGATTATGGTAGGGTACGAAACCACCTCAAAGTTATTCTTTCCAATCAATCCGTTGGGCTATTCCTATAAGTGTCACAAACAACCCTAGAGTTCGTACTAGAATAACACCTTAAGACACAAATCAACCAAAACCCTAATGTCACCTAGATACTCCAATGTCACCTCAAGTATCCGTGGGTATGATTATACGATATGCATCACACAATCTTATATTCATCTATTCAACCAACACATAGAACCTCAAAGAGTGCCCCAAAGATTCTACCGGAGAGTCAAGACGAAAACGTGTGCCAACCCCTATGCATAGGTTAATGGGCGGAACCTGCAAGTTGATCACCAAAACATAGATCAAGTGGATCAATAGGATACCCCATTGTCACCACAGGTATCCCACGCAAGACATACATCAAGTGTTCTCAAATCCTTAAAGACTCAATCCGATATGATAACTTCAAAGGGAAAACTCAATCCATTACAAGAGAGTAAAGGGGGAGAAACATCATAAGATCCAACTATAATAGCAAAGCTCGCGATACATCAAGATCGAATCACCTCAAGAACACGAGAGAGAGAGAGATCAAACACATAGCTACTAGTACATACCCTCAGCCCCGAGGGAGAACTACCGCCTCCTCGTCATGGAGAGCACCTGGATGATGAAGATGGCCACCAGAGAGGGATTTCCCCCTCCGGCAGGGTGCCGGAACGGGTCTAGATTGGTTTTCGGTGGCTACGGAGGCTTCTGGCGGCGGAACTCCCAATCTATTGTGCTCCCCGAAGTTGTTAGGGTATATGGGTATATATGGGAGGAAGAAGTACGTCAGGGGAGCCACGAGGGGCCCACAAGGGTGGAGGGCACGCCCAGGGGTGGGCGCGGCCCCTGCCTCATGCCTTCCTCATTTCTTCCCTTACGTACACCCCAAGTCTTTTGGATTGCTTCCGTTCTAGAAATAAGTTCCGTGAAGTTTCAGGTTAATTGGACTCCGTTTGATTTTCCTTTTCTGTGATACTCTAAAACAAGGAAAAAACAGGAACTGGCACTGGGCCCTGGGTTAATAGGTTAGTCCCAAAAATAATATAAAAGTGTTTAATAAATCCCATAAACATCCAAAACAGATAATATAATAGCATGGAACAATCAAAAATTATAGATACGTTGGAGACGTATCAACATCCCCAAGCTTAACTCGTCCTCGAGTAGGTAAATGATAAAAACAGAATTTTTGATGTGGAATGCTACCTAACATATTTCTCTAAGTAATTCTCTTCATTTTGGCATGAATGTTCAGATCCATAAGATTCAAGACAAAAGTTTAATATTGACATAAAAGTAATAATACTTCAAGCATACTAACTAAGCAATCATGTCTTCTCAGAATAACATGGCTAACGAAAGTTGTCCCTACAAAATCATATAGTCTGGCTATGCTCTATCTTCACCACACAAAATATTTAAATCATGCACAACCCTGATGACAAGCCAAGCAATTGTTTCATACTTTTGATGTTCTCAAACTTTTTCAATCTTCACGCAATACATGAGCGTGAGCCATGGACATAGCACTATAGGTGGAATATAATGGTGGTTGTGGAGAAGACAAAAAGGAGAAGATAGTTTCACATCAACTAGGTGTATCAACGGGCTATGGAGATGCCCATTAATAGATATCAATGTGAGGGAGTAGGGATTGCCATGCAACGGATGCACTAGAGTTATAAGTGTATGAAAGCTCAACAAAAGAAACTAGTGGGTGTGCATCCAACTCGCTTGCTCATGAAGACCTAGCGCATTTTGAGGAAGCCCATCATTGGAATATACAAGTCAAGTTCTATAATGAAAGATTCCCACTAGTATATGAAAGTGACAACATAGGAGACTCTCTATCATGAAGGTCATGGTGCTACTTTGAAGCACAAGTGTGGTAAAAGGATAGTAGCATTGCCCCTTCTCTCTTTTTCTCTCATTTTTTATTTTTTTATTTGGGCCTTTTCTCTTTTTGATGCCCTCTTTATTTTTTATTTTTTTATTTGGGCCTTTTCCCTTTTTTATGGCCTCTTTTTTTAGTCCGGAGTCTCATCCCGACTTGTGGGGGAATCATAGTCTCCATCATCCTTTCCTCACTGGGAGAATGCTCTAATAATGATGATCATCACACTTTTATTTACTTACAACTCATGAATTAAAACTCGATACTTAGAACAAGATATGACTCTATATGAATGCCTCCGGCGGTGTACCGGGATGTGCAATGACTCATAAGTGACATGTATGTAAGAATTATGAACGGTGGCTTTGCCACAAATACAATGTCAACTACATGATCATGCATAGCAATATGACAATGATGAAGCGTGTCATAATAATGGAACGGTGGAAAGTTGCATGGCAATATATCTCGAAAAGGCTATGGAAATGCCATAATAGGTAGGTATGGTGGCTGTTTTGAGGAAGGTAAATGGTGGGTTGATGTTACCAGCGAAAGTTGCGCGGTACTAAAGAGGCTAGCAATGGTGGAAGGGTGAGAGTGCGTATAATCCATGGACTCAACATTAGTCATAAAGAACTCACATACTTATTGCAAAAATATATTAGTTATCGAAGCAAAGTATTATGCTCATGCTCCTAGGGGGATAGATTGGTAGGAAAAGACCATTGCTCGTCCCCGACCGCCACTCATAAGGAAGACAATCAATAAATAAATCATGCTCCGACTTCATCACATAACGGTTCACCATACATGCATGCTACGGGAATCACAAACTTTAACACAAGTATCTCTCAAATTCACAACTACTCACTAGCATGACTCTAATATTACCATCTCTATATCTCAAAACAATCATCAAGTATCAAACTTCTCATAGTATTCAATGCACTTCATATGAAAGTTTTTATTATATCCCTCTTGATGCCCATCATATTAGGACTAAATTAATAACCAAAGAAAATTACCATGCTGTTTAGGACTCTCAAAATAATATAAGTGACACATGAGAGTTCATCTATTTCTTCAAAATAAAACCACCGCCATGCTCTAAAAAGATATAAGTGAAGCACTAGAGCAAATGACAAACTACTCCAAAAGATATAAGTGAAGATCAATGAGTAGTCGAATAATTATGCAACTATGTGAAGACTCCCCTATTTAATAATTTCAGATCTTGATATTTTATTCAAACAGCAAGCAAAACAAAGTAAAATAAAATGTTGCTCCAAGCAAAACACATATCATGTGGTGAATAAAAATATAGCTCCAAGTAAAGTTACCGATGAACAAAGACGAAAGAGGGGATGCCTTCTGGGGCATCCCCAAGCTTAGGATTTTGGTTGTCCTTGAATATTACCTTGGGGTGCCTTGGGAATCCCCAAGCTTAGGCTCTTGCCACTCCTTATTCCATAGTCCATCGAATCTTTACCCAAAACTTGAAAACTTCACAACACAAAACTTAACAGAAAACTCATGAGCTCCGTTAGCAAAAGAAAACAAACCACCACTTCAAGGTACTGTAATGAACTCATTATTTATTTATATTGGTGTTATACCTACTGTATTCCAACTTCTCTATGGTTTATAAACTCTTTTACTAGCCATAGATTCATTAAAATAAGCAAACAACACACGAAAAACAATATCTGTCAAAAACAGAACAGTCTGTAGTAATTTGTAACTAAAGCAAACTTCGGGAACCCCAAAAATTCTAAAATAAATTGCTGGACTTGATGAATTTATCTATTAATCATATGCAAAAAGAATTAACTAAATAACACTCTCCAATAAAAAACTGGCAGCAATTCTCGTGAGCACTAAAGTTTCTGTTTTTTATAGCAAGATCAACAAGACTTTCCCCAAGTCTTCCCAACAGTTATACTTGGCACAAACACTAATTAAAACATAAAAACTCAATCATAACAGAGGCTAGATAAATTATTTATTGCTAAACAGGAGCAAAAATCAAGGAAAAAAAATAAAGTTGGGTCGCCTCCCAACAAACGCTATCGTTTAACGCCCCTAGCTAGGCATGATGATTTCAATGATGCTCACATAAAAGAAAAGAATTGAAACATAAAGAGAGCATCATGAAGAATATAACTAGCACATCCAAGCCTAACAAAATTCCTATACATAGGGATTTTGTGAGCAAACAATTTATGGGAACAATAATCAACTAGCATAGGAAAGCAAAACAAACATAACTTCAAGATTTTAAGCGCATAGAGAGGAAACTTGATATTATTGCAATTCCTACAAGCATATGTTCCTCCCACATAATAATTTTCAGTAGCATCATGAATGAATTCAACAATATAACTATCACATAAAGCATTCTTTTCATGATCTACAAGGATATAAATTTTATTACTCTCCACATAAGCAAAATTCTTCTCATGAATAATAGTGGGAGCAAACTCAACAAAATAATTATCATGTGAGGCATAATCCAATTGAAAACTAAAATCATGATGACAAGTTTCATGGATATAATTATTCTTTATAGCATACAAGTCATCACAATAATCATCATAGATAGCAACTTTGTTCTCATAATCAATTGGAACCTCTTCTGGAATGGTGGATTCATCACAAAATAAAGTCATGACCTCTCCAAATCCACTTTCATAAATATAATCATCGTACATAGGAGGCATGTTTTCATCACAATAAATTTGCTCATCAAAACATGGGGGACAAAAAATATCATCTTCATCAAACATAGCTTCCCCAAGCTTGTGGCTTTGCATATCATTAGCATCATGGATATTCAAGGAATTCATACTAACAACATTGCAATCATGCTCATCATTCAAATATTTAGTGCCAAACATTCTAATACATTCTTCTTCTAGCACTTGAGCACAATTATCGGAATCCTTATTTTCATGATAGATATTAAAAAGATGAAGCATATGAGGTATCCTCAATTCCATTTTTTGTAGTTTTCTTTTATAAACTAAACTAGTGCTAAAACAAGAAACAAAAAGATTCGATTGCAAG
>NC_053023.1:372727735-372779792 GCF_003073215.2 Triticum urartu | reverse complement strand
GGTTAATTTAGGTGTTTCATATATTGTGTTAGCTAGCTATAATTAATAGAGAGAAGTGTCCTCTCTTATGTCCGTGCTTGGTCGACGCTACGTACTATACATACGTATAGAGTGGACTAGACACGCTAGCTAGCTAGGAAGCAAACGAAAAAAACAGAAGATCGTCATGCATGAACATATATGCATACAGAGAGAAGTGATATCGACCACCTCTCCTTCTCCGAGAGATTGGTCGAACAACAAGTTCTTGTATATCTATCCGACACTACCAGCTACATATATACAATAATTATCTCTTACAAATATAATCATACGGACTCATGGTCCACATAGTATTCTCCGTCTTCAGCGATCACGTGGTCAAGAAAGAATGCCGCCAATTCCTCTTGAATTGCTCGCATGCGAGCTGGTGCTAGGAGTTCATCCCGCTTCCGAAACATCTAATTTGAAGAAGGGGGTCAATACATATATATATGAATGAATGAAACTCAACACAAATGATGGTAATAAAATAAAATTGTGAATGTTGTTATTTACGTACTTCATATTGTTCGTCAGTGTAGCCCCGCTCACAGGTCGTGTGGCGGATGGACTCGCAAACATAGTATCCACAGAAATCATTCCCTTGTTCCTGCCACAACCACTTTACAAGAAATAGAGGTCAATCAAACTGATAAGCAAGAATGCCAAATGGTATTGATGAAACTAGCGCTTGAATCAATAGGAGATGCGCGGAACATGCTACTATAGTACTTACTTTCGGGTGTCTAAATTGCAGCTTCTTCGGAAGTCCTGGAGCTTTTTTGGTGAATTTTTTCCAAACCCTCCCAGACAAAGAAAACAATTACTTGATATATCAGGAAATGAACAAAGTTGTTGATATGGTGGATAATGATCGATTTAACTTACTTCTCGAGCATTTGATTCATGTCCGCATATTCCTGGGGATCTTTTCGTCTTGAGTCTAAGACGGTTACTAGTCCTGCTCAAGCTTAATCTCTAGGAGAATATAGTGGTAACTGCACACGCATGCATAACTCATCAATTACATTACTATAACCTTGACTAATATATAAGGGAAACCGAATACGCACAAGACAGTAACACTCACCTGAAGTTGTAAGGAAAGAGTATTCACAAGTAGAAAAAGGGCCTATAGTCCCGGTTCGTAAGGGCCTTTAGTCCCGGTTCCTGAACCGGGACTAAAGTGTTGGTACTAATGCCCCGACCCTTTAGTCCCGGTTCAATCCAGAACCAGGACTGATGGGCCTCCACGTGGGCAGTGCGCAAAGCCCAGGCAGGAGACCCTTTGGTCCCGGTTGGTGGCACCAACCGGGACCAATAGGCATCCACGCGTCAGCATTTCTGTGGCTGGGGTTTTTGTTTTTTTTTGAAGGGGGGGGGGTTTGGGGGTTTTGGGGGGTTAATTTAGGTGTTTCATATATTGTGTTAGCTAGCTATAATTAATAGAGAGAAGTGTCCTCTCTTATGTCCGTGCTTGGTCGACACTACGTACTATACATACGTATAGAGAGGACTAGACACGCTAGCTAGCTAGTAAGCAAACGAAGGAAACAGAAGATCGTCATGAACATATATGCATACAGAGAGAAGTGATATCGACCACCTCTCCTTCTCCGAGAGATTGGTCGAACAACAAGTTCTCGTATATCTATCTGACACTACTGGCTACATATATACAATAATTATCTCTTATAAATATAATCATACGGACTCAGGGTCCACATAGAATTCTCCGTCTTCAGGGATCACGTGGTCAAGAAAGAATGCCGCCAATTCCTTTTGAATTTCTCGCATGCGAGCCGGTGCTAGGAGTTCATCCCGCTTCCGAAACATCTAATTTAAAGAAGGGGGTCAATACATATATATATATGAATGAATGAAACTCAACACAAATGATGGTAATAAAATAAAATTGTGAATGTTGTTATTTACGTACTTCATATTGTTCGTCAGTGTAGCCCCGCTCACAGGTCGTGTGGCGGATGGACTCGCAAACGTAGTATCCACAGAAATCATTCCCTTGTTCCTGCCACAACCACTTTACAAGAAATAGAGGTTAATCAAACAGATAAGCAAGAATGCGAAAAGGTATTGATGAAACTAGCGCTTGAATGACTAGTCGATGCGCTTAAGGTGCTACTATAGTACTTACTTTCGGGTGTCTAAATTGCAGCTCCTTCGGCAGTCCCGAAGCTTTTCTGGTGAATTTTCTCCAAACCCTGCCGGACAAAGAAAACAATTACTTGATATATCAGGAAATGAACAAAGTTGCTGATATGGTGGATAATGATCGATTTAACTTACTTCTCGAGTATTTGAGTCATGTCTGCATAGTCCTGGGGATCTTTTCGTCCTGAGTCTAGGACGGTTACTAGTCCCTGCTCAAGCTTAATCTCTAGGAGAATATAGTGGAAACTGCACACGCATGGATAACTCATCAATTACATTACTATAACCTTGACTAATATATAAGGGAAACCGAATACGCACAAGACAGTAACACTCACTTGAAGTTGTAAGGAAAGAGTATTATATCTTTGTTTTCATTTATTACGAATGATCGTAGCAAGTTGGCCTCGGTAGCTGCGGAATGAAATTTAACCTGAGTTGCATCTATGAGATATGTGTTAATGAACCCAATATCACCGACTTGTCTTTTCTTCAATTCGGCGATCTTCAATCTGCATAATATAGTGAGGATGATTATAAATACATACAATGAAAGAGCTAAGCTATATAGAGAAACTTAATGACAGAAGTAGTACTACTTACAGACAGTAGCAGGCGACCGTTGTTTTATCGAGGGCCAATTGATTGAAAAACTGATAGAACTCCTCAAATGGAACAGGCAATAGTTCAATTCCAACGAGGTCATGCTCCTTTTTAACTTTCACATACAAAGTACTCCTCCCCCCAGAGTCTCTGCAGATTTTCAAGTACCAATCATGCAATCTTCGCATCATCGTTGATAGAGATCTTTTATCTTTGACGAGAGGCTTCCCGTACTCGTATCTTTGTATCTGCACGTCCATGGGTTCATAATGTACATCGTCGGGCAGGTAATCTGCAAGATTGCTATAACCGGGCACCATCCTCGGATCATTAGCGACGTTGTGGCTAGGCACCTTGAGCAGGGGGCACGATTGCTTCGCTTTTTCGCCGAGCTGGGCAATTTGTTTCCCAGCTCGTCGTTCTTTCAGCCTTTGGTCACTGACAGTACTTCCCGACCGCTCCGCTTCGGCAAATTCCTTTCCAATAATGCACTCGTAGTCTCCGCCGGTTTTGTCAGGGCAGCCAGAGTGCGCTTCACCTTCACCGGATCTACCTTCTCCTCCGGAGGTGGACGTCTCTTTGCTTTCAACCCTTGAAACCACTCATCCACTTCGGTTCGTGCAATCTCGGCGTTCTCCTCCGGGGTCCTCTCATATGGTAACTTCTCTGGAGTCTTCAGAGAAGGACCGAATCTGTATGTCCTCCAGCCTTTGGTTGTACTGCTAGACACCGACCGAGCAGACGGAGCGTTTGTCTTCTTTACTTGCTTCCGAGGCGGAGGAGAAGGACTACGACGCGCCGGAGCAGCTGGAGCGGTGGCAGGTCTCTTCCGCCCTTGCTGACGAGGCGGAGAAGGAGGAGGCTGGCTTCTCGGGCGCGTCGGCGCAGGCGGAGAAGGAGGCGGAGTGCCGCCACGCGCCGGAGAAGGAGCCGGCCGAGGGCCCTGATCGTCACTCACCGGAGGAGGAGGCGGTGGAGGAGGCGGAGTGCCCTGACTCGCCGGAGGAGGAGGAGGAGGCGGAGGCGTCCAGTTCAGAAGGTTGATGAGCTCCTTCCGCCATAGGCATGTAGTCTTCAGAGCAGACCCCAGCCGAGTCTCCCCTTCATCGGTAGGGTGGTCAAGCTGGAGGTCCTCAAATCCCTCCGTTATTTCATCCACCATCACCCTAGCATATCCTTTTGGAATTGGCCGGTAGTGAAAAGTTGCGCCGGGTTCAGTAGGATAAACAGAGCCAACAGCCGCCTTGACCTTCAAATTCATCCATTGCGTCATAAGGTGGCAATTTTGAGACTCCGTGATAGCATCCACGGGATAGCTGGCAGGAGCCGTCAAGGCATGCTCCGGCTGAAGCAGCTCGGTGGAAGCCACGCTGCTTCTGCGCTGAGATGGCGGGGTCGCTTCGGGGGAGGCTTCGGCAGTACGTTTGCTGCGATTTGCTTCTCGTTCCTCTATCGCGTCTACCCTTGCTTGCAGCGCCTGCATTTGGGTCTGCTGCACTTTTTTCCTCCTCCCATCGGATTTGTAACCGCCTGCGTCCGGAAACCCAACCTTCCACGGAATGGAGCCTGGCGTGCCTCGTGTCCGTCCAGGGTGCTCAGGATTCCCGAGGGCCATTGTGAGCTCGTCGTTCTCTCTGTCTGGAAAGAACGTCCCTTCCTGCGCTGCTTTGATATACTGCTTAAGCTTCCTGACTGGTATGTCCATTTGATCGTTCGTCCAAATGCACTTCCCTGTTACAGGGTCCAAGGTTCCGCCAACCCCGAAGAACCAAGTCCAGCAACGGTCTGGCCAGTTAATTGTCTCTGGTTCGATCCCTTTTGTCAACCAGATCATTCTCAGTCTTGGACCACTTAGGCCGGGCTACGAGGTAGCCACCTGACCCCGTGCGATGGTGAAGCTTCTTCTTCGCAGCATTTTGCTTGTTTGTCACCGACATCTTCTTACTCTTTTCCGATGTCTTGTGGGCCACAAATGCGGGCCAGTGATCTCTGATCTTCTCATATCTGCCCTTGAATTCTGGTGTCTCATTATTTTCGACAAACTTATTCAGCTCTTTCTTCCACCTCCTGAATAGTTCTGCCATCCTCTTAAGAGCAAAAGACTTGATTAATTTCTATTTAACGGGGTTCTCTGGATTATCCTCTGGCGGTAGGGTGAAATTTGACTTCAGCTCAGTCCAAAGATCATTTTTCTACATATCATTGACATAAGACTCCTCAGGGTCTTGTGTAGCTGGCTTAAACCATTGCTGGATGCTTATCGGGATCTTGTCCCTAACCAGAACCCCGCACTGAGCAACAAATGCGCTCTTTGTCCGGAGGGGTTCAATCGGTTGGCCGTCGGGCGCGATTGCTATGATCTCAAACTTTTCATCCGAGCTCAACTTTTTCTTCGGGCCTCGTGTCTTTACCGAAGTTGTGCTCGATCCAGAGGGCTAGAAAAAAGAACAAAGACTTGATTAATATGTGTAGATACCAAAACAATGAATGCATCAGTCAGCTAGTCAGCATAGGCTTAACTAATATATATACCTGGCCGGACTCGTTTCGGTCACCGGAGCCGTCATCACGGTCTCCTTCTTGCACCGGCATTGGGTCACCGGAGCCGTCCTCATGTTCTTCTTCTTGCACCGGCATTAGGTCACCATAGCCAGCTTGTTCACCCTCTCCTTCCAGACCATCGGTTTCGTTGAGAAACAACGAGATGGCATCACTTCCTTCTGCGATTATGTCCCTCAACAACGCTTCTTTTGTTGCTTCGTCTAGGGCGATGTCCATAGTTTCTACAAATATTTACAACATGGCAAATATTATTCAAACATGACAGATGGATATATTAGTGCCAAACGTAGAACTAGCTACCTAATCATAGTAAGCTATCGGGAGGGGGTATATATCGACAACGACGACACTACATCTATGTCCCTCGACGACCCTCGTTCCCGATAAAAAAAAGAGGAAGAAGAAGAAAAAAAGAGGAGAAGAAAGAATAGAGGAGAAGAACTCCTCTATTCTTTCTTCTCCTCTTTTTTTTCTTCTTCCTCTTCTTTTTTTATCCTCTTCTTCCTCTCATGTTCGAGAGGATCGCCGAGGGGGTCGGGAGGTTGCCTAGTGTCAAAGGATTCAACAAAACCATGTCTTCATCATTAGGCGAAAGTAACATGTGCATGATGGTACGAAGCTCTCCAAAGTTATTTTGGAACGGAGTCCTAGATAGGATAATTCGCTTTTTGGTACAAAGTTCAGCAAGAACCTTCCAAATATCGTTATTTGGAAGGCCTTTGCTGAAATTCATACAAAAAGGCAAATTATCCTATCCGGGACACCATTCCAAAATAACTTTGGAGGACTTCGTCATGCCCTGGTTACTTCTGGCTAATGATGAAGCCATGGATTTCTTCAATACTTTGACACTAGGAAATCTCTCTCTCGACCCCTCGGCGATCCTCGACCCCTCGAACCCTCGACGACCCTGGAACCCTCGACCCCTCGGCGATCCTCTTCTTCCTCTCATGTTCGAGAGGATCGCCGAGGGGTCGGGAGGTTGCCTAGTGTCAAAGGATTCAACAAAACCATGTCTTCATCATTAGGCGAAAGTAACAGGTGCATGATGGTACGAAGCTCTCCAAAGTTATTTTGGAACGGAGTCCTAGATAGGATAATTCGCTTTTTGGTACAAAGTTCAGCAAGAACCTTCCAAATATCGTTATTTGGAAGGCCTTTGCTGAAATTCATACAAAAAGGCAAATTATCCTATCCGGGACACCATTCCAAAATAACTTTGGAGGACTTCGTCATGCCCTGGTTACTTCCGGCTAATGATGAAGCCATGGATTTCTTCAATACTTTGACACTAGGAAACCTCTCTCGACCCCTCGGCGATCCTCGACCCCTCGAACCCTCGACGACCCTGGAACCCTCGACCCCTAGACGACCCTGGAACCCTCGACCCTCGATCCCTCGACCCTATAGAACCCTCGAACCCTCGACCCTGAAACCCTCGACCCTTGACCCCTTAACGACCCTCGACCCTCTACCCTAGTTCCCGACCCTCGACCCCTCGGCGATCCTCGACACCCTCGTTCCCGATAAAAATTAAGAAGAAGAAGAAGAAGAAGAAGAAGAAGAAGAAGAAGAAAGAGGAGAAGAAGAAAGGAATAGCTAGAGGAGAAGATCGAAGAAAAAAAAGAAGAAAAAAAGAGGAGAAGAAGAAAGGAATAGTGGAGAAGAAGAAAAAATAGAATATATTCTATTTTCTCTTCTTCTCCACTATTCCTTTCTTCTTCTCCTCTTCTTTTTCTTCTTTTTTCTTCTTCTTATTTATTTCTCCTCTTCTTCCTCTCCTCTTCTTCTTTCTAAGTCCTGCTTATATACACAGAGTATTAGTCCCGGTTCGTACCCCTCTCGACCCCTCGTCCCTCTCTCGACCCCTCGATGACCCTCGTCCCTGATAACATTTTTTTTCTCCACTCAACCCCTCTCAACCTCTCGTCCCCCTCTCGACCCCTCATCATCATCTATCACCCCCTCGTTTTCTTTAGCATATATCCATGAACAAAAAAATAATTCATATATATAAAAAATGCTATATGAACATACATACATATGAGCATATACAGAGAGCATACACATAGCCAAATCCATATACAGAGAGCATATACATACATACGTACATACATATGAGCATATACATACATACATAGCCAAATCCAAATACATATGAGCATATACATAACACATATGAAAAAATTTATCACACACAGAGAGCAGCGGCGGCGGCGGCGATGGTCAGAGCGACAGGGATCGATGGGAAGGGGGGAGCTCACTGGGGGCGCGACGGGGAGGAGGCCGGGGACGGGGAGGAGGCCGGCGACGGCGCGGGGGAGGCCGGCGACGCGGCGCGGGGCGACGGGGAGGGGGCCGGAGATGGCGCACGCAGCGACGAGGAGGAGGCCGGCGACGGCGCACGCAGCGACGGGGAGAAGGCCTGCGGCGGCGCGGGGCGACGGCGACGGGGAGCGGGCGACGACGGGCTCGGGGCGGCGACGACGACGACGAACGGCCTGGCGGCGTCGGGGGCGAATGGGAGCGGTTGGCGAAATTTTCACAAGTGCTACCTTATATACCCAGAGCAATGGTCCCGGTTCGTGGCACCAACCAGGACGAATGCCCCCTTATGGTCCCGGTTCGTGCCACAAACCGGGACCATAGTTCTCTTTTCAGCAGCCGAAAGGGCGGGAAGCATAGGCCTATGGTCCCGGTTGGAGGCACCAACCGGGACCATAGGGGGGCAATCGTCCCAGTTGTTGCCACGAACCGGTACCAAAGGCCCCCCTATGGTCCCGGTTGGTGCCTCCAACCAGGACCAATGGCCTTGTGCTGGCGCTGGCGCGGCCGAAAGTTTAGTCCCACCTCGCTAGCTACAGGGCGCCGACACTTGTTTATAAGCGCTGGTGTGCCTCCCCATTCGAGCTCCTCTCTTATGCAGGCTTTCGGGCCTAAACTTGCTACTGCATGTGGGCCTATTGGGTCTTCTGCGGGCCTGAATCCTGGCCCATGTAGGGTTTCTAGTCGTATTCAGGCCGTGGAGGCCCAGTTAAGGTGGCATTTTTTTGGTTTTTTCTTTTTTATTTCTACATTTTTTTGGTTTTTTATTTTTTTATTTCTACTTAAAACTAAATACTTATAGTTTTTTAGTGATTTCTTTTTGCTTTTAGGTCACAAAAATTATAAACTTTCTGTTAGTGCCATTAGTTTTAAATTTTGAATAGTTTAAATTTGAATTTTAAAAATTTGTGTGAATCACTAGTTTATGAATAACTTTACTATAAAAATAGAATTTTTTTTCTATTTATTTTTTATTTATACTTACAACTAAATACTTATAGTTTTTTAGTGATTTCTTTTTGATTTTAGGTCACAAAAATTATAAACTTTCTGTTAGTGCCATTAGTTTTAAAATTTTGAATAGTTTAAATTTATTTTTAAAAATTTGTGTGAATCACTAGTTTATGAATAACTTTACTATAAAAATAGAATTTTTTTTTTCTTTGCTATTTATTTTTTATTTATACTTACAATTAAATACTTATAGTTTGATTTTAGGTCACAAAAATTATATTCTTTTTGCTATTGAAGAATATTATAGTTTTATTTTAGTTGATCATAACATAATATTTTAATTGATTGTTTTTATTTTCATAAAAGTTTTGTAGTTCATTCTGTTTGCTATTAATTCATTCTTTGAGCTAAATGACTCTGAAATTGGAAAGCATTTCAAAATGAACTCTGAAAAGGTTGAAAGTTGGCATGGTATCATCATTTCACCCACATAGCATGTTCCAAAAAGTAGAGAGGGTTACGACAAAAACTTGATGCACTTCGTGTACAAAATGGACAATCACTTTCGAAGTATCAAAGTTTCGGACAATAACTGCGCCACATCATTGGCTAGGACGAATGGTTCGTCTGTGTACCCAAGATTGTTTAGATCCACTGTTGTCATACCGTACTGTGGGTCTACCTGTACCCCGCCTCCTGACATATTGATCCATTTGCCTCAACACATAAAACCTTGAACCATAAGACATGAAAGCATTTCAAATGAACTCTGAAAAAGTTGAAAGTTGGGATGGTATCATAATTTCACCCACATAGCATGTGCATGTACAAAACGGACAATGGTAGCATGTTCGTGTGTTACAAAGTTGGCATGGTATCATCATAATAGTTGCGGGAGAAAGTCTTCACTTTTTCTTCGCTTGTGTCATTTGCTTATTGCGCCGTAACCATGGATAATCTTCATTGTTTATCAGGATGCTTGGGTCAGCCTTGACATTGAAGGGAGGAATTTCATGAAACTTTTCATAATCTTCAGACATGTCTGTCTTGCCGTCCACTCCCAGGATGTCCCTTTTTCCTGAAAGAACTATGTGGCGCTTTGGCTCATCGTATGATGTATTCGCTTCCTTATCTTTTCTTTTTCTCGGTTTGGTAGACATGTCCTTCACATAGATAACCTGTGCCACATCATTGGCTAGGACGAACGGTTCGTCAGTGTACCCAAGATTTTTCAGATCCACTGTTGTCATTCCGTACTGTGGGTCTACCTGTACCCCGCCGCCTAACAGATTGACCCATTTGCACTTAAACAAAGGGACCTTAAAATCAGGTCCGTAGTCAAGTTCCCATATGTCCACTATGTAACCATAATATGTGTCCTTTCCGCTCTCGGTTGCTGCATCAAAGCGGACACCGCTGTTTTGGTTGGTGCTCTTTTGATCTTGGGCGATCGTGTAAAATGTATTCCCATTTATCTCGTATCCTTTGTAAGTCAATACAGTCAAAGATGGTCCCCTGGACAACAAGTACAACTCATCACAAACAGTGTTGTCACCTCTGAGACGTGTTTCCAACCAACTGCTGAAAGTCCTGATGTGTTCACATGTAATCCAGTCGTCGCACTGCTCCGGGTGTTTGGAGCGCAGACTGTTCTTGTGTTCATCGACATACGGGGTCACCAAGGTAGAGTTCTGTAGAACTGTGTAGTGTGCTTGAGACCAAGAATATCCGTCCCTGCATATTATTGAGTCTCTTCCAAGAGTGCCTTTTCCAGTCAGTCTCCCCTCATACCGCGATTTAGGGAGACCTATCTTCTTAAGGCCAGGAATGAAGTCAACACAAAACCCGATAACATCCTCTGTTTGATGGCCCATGGAGATGCTTCCTTCTGGCCTAGCGCGGTTACGGACATATTTCTTTAGGACTCCCATGAACCTCTCAAAGGGGAACATATTGTGTAGAAATACGGGCCCCAGGATGACAATCTCGTCGACTAGATGAACTAGGACGTGCGTCATGATATTGAAGAAGGATGGTGGGAACACCAGCTCGAAACTGACAAGACATTGCGCCACATCACTCCTTAGCCTTGGTACGATTTCTGGATCGGATCACCTTCTGAGAGATTGCATTGAGGAATGCACATAGCTTCACAATGGCTAATCGGACGTTTTCCGGTAGAAGCCCCCTCAATGCAACCGGAAGCAGTTGCGTCATAATCACGTGGCAGTCATGAGACTTTAGGTTCTGAAACTTTTTCTCTGGCATATTTATTATTCCCTTTATATTCGACGAGAAGCCAGTCGTGACCTTCATACTGAGCAGGCATTCAAAGAAGATTTCTTTCTCTTCTTTCATAAGAGCGTAGCTGGCAGGACCTTTATACTGCTTCGGAGGCATGCCGTCTTTTTTGTGCAAACGTTGCAGGTCCTCTCGTGCCTCGGGTGTATCTTTTGTCTTCCCATACATGCCCAAGAAGCCTAGCAGGTTCACACAAAGGTTCTTCGTCACGTGCATCACGTCGATTGAGGAGCGGACCTCTAGGTCTTTCCAGTAGGGTAGGTCCCAAAATATAGATTTCTTCTTCCACATGGGTGCGTGTCCCTCAGCGTCATTCGGAACAGCTAGTCCACCGGGACCCTTTCCAAAGATTACGTAGTGTAAATCATTGACCATAGCAAGGACGTGAACACCGGTGCGCATGGCGGGCTTCTTCCGGTGATCTGCCTCGCCTTTGAAATGCTTGCCTTTCTTTCGACATTGATGGTTGGTCGGAAGAAATCGACGATGAGCCAGGTACACATTCTTCCTGCATTTATCCAGGTATATAATTTCAGTGTCATCTAAACAGTGCGTGCATGTGTGGTATCCTTTGTTTGTCTGTCCTGAAAGGTTACTGAGAGCGGGCCAATCGTTGATGGTCACGAATAGCAACGCCTTAAGGTTAAATTCCTCCTGTCTGTGCTCATCCCACGTACGTACACCGTTTCCATTCCACAGCTGTAAAAGTTCTTCAACTAATGGCCTTAGGTACACATCAATGTCGTTGCCGGGTTGATTAGGGCCTTGGATGAGAACTGGCATCATAATGAACTTCCGCTCCATGCACATCCAAGGAGGAAGGTTATACATACATAGAGTCACGGGCCAGGTGCTGTGATTGCTGCTCTGCTCCCCAAAAGGATTAATGCCATCCGCGCTTAAAGCAAACCATACATTCCTTGGGTCCTTTGCAAACTCATCCCAGTAATTTTTCTCGATTTTTCTCCATTGCGACCCGTCAGCGGGTGCTCTCAACTTCCCATCTTTCTTTCGGTTCTCACTGTTCCATCGCATCAACTTGGCATGCTCTTCGTTTCTGAACAGACGTTTCAACTCTGGTATTATGGGAGCATACCACATCACCTTCGCATGAACCCTCTTCCTCGGGGGCTCGCCGTCAACATCACCAGGGTCATCTCGTCTGATCTTATACCGCCATGCACCGCATACCGGGCATGCATTCAGATCCTTGTATGCACCGCGGTAGAGGATGCAGTCATTAGGGCATGCATGTATCTTCTCCACCTCTAATCCTAGAGGGCATACGACCTTCTTTGCTGCGTATGTACTGTCAGGCAATTCGTTATCCTTTGGAAGCTTCTTCTTCAATATTTTCAGTAGCTTCTCAAATCCTTTGTCAGCCACAGCATTCTCTGCCTTCCACTGCAGCAATTCTAGTACGGTACCGAGCTTTGTGTTGCCATCTTCGCAATTGGGGTACAACCCTTTTCTGTGATCCTCTAACATGCGATCGAACTTCAGATTCTCCTTTTGACTTTCACATTGCGTCCTTGCATCGACAATGACCCGGCGGAGATCATCATCATCGGGCACATCGTCTGGTTCCTCTTGATCTTCAGCGGCTTCACCCGTTGCAGCATCATTGGGCACATCGTCTGGTTCCCCTTGATCTTCACCAGCTCCCCCCGTTGCAGCATCACCGTATTCAGGGGCCACATAGTTGTCATCGTACTCTTCTTCTTCGTCGTCTTCCATCATAACCCCTATTTCTCCGTGCCTCGTCCAAACATTATAGTGTGGCATGAAACCCTTGTAAAGCAGGTGGGAGTGAAGGATTTTCCGGTTAGAGTAAGACCTCGTATTCCCACATTCAGTGCATGGACAACACATAAAACCATTCTGCTTGTTTGCCTCAGCCGCATCAAGAAACTCATGCACGCCCTTAATGTACTCGCAGGTGTGTCTGTCACCGTACATCCATTGCCGGTTCATCTGCGTGCATTATATATAATTAAGTGCCCAAATTAATAGAAGTTCATCATCACATTAAAACCAAAGCGCATACATAGTTCTCATCTAACAACATATAGCTCTCCAGAGCATCTAATTAATTAAACCTTACATTGAAACTATGTAAAACATTTCAATGCGAAAACAAATACGATCATAATCGCAACCAAGGTAACAATTGATCCAACGACATAATGATACCAAGCCTCGGTATGAATGGCTTATTTTCTAATCTTTCTAATCTTCAAGCGAATTGCATCCATCTTGGTCTTGTGATCATCGAGGACATCCGCAACATGCAACTTCAATATCATCTTCTCCTCCTTAATTTTTTTTATTTTTTCCTTCAACAAATTGTTTTCTACTTCAACTAAATTTAACCTCTCAACAATAGGGTCGGTTGGCATTTCCAATTCACATACATCCTACATAAATAAAATCTATGTCACGTTGGTCGGCATAATTTTCATAAACAATAAATGAACCAATAGTTATAAAGATAATATATATACCACATCCGAATCATAGACAGGACGAGGGCCGACGGGGGCGGATACCAAAACCATCGCACTATATAAGATGCAATAATAAAAGTAAGGAAATAATACAAGTATCTATGTAAATATACAAGTAAGAATATTTTTCCTTTCAAATAGAAGATAAAAATAAGAGGCTCACCACGGTGGTGCCGGCGATGAGCTCGGCGCGGGTGATCGACGGCGGTGAAGACGGGGACGGGGCGTGACAGACCGCTAAACCTAGACAAATATTGTGGAAAATGGAGCTTGGAGGTCGAGCTTGGAGAGGAGAAAGCTTAAGTAGTGTGGCTCGGGCATTCCATTGAACACCTTGTGTGCATAGGCGGTGAGCTAGAGCACCACCAAGCCCTCTCCCCCTTGGCCAGAAAAAAACAGAGCAGTGTGCTCTGCTCTCACGCGAGGGGGTATATATAGGCACTTCATTGGTCCCGGTTGGTGACATGAACCGGGACTATAGGTGAGCCTTTGGTCTCGGTTCAAGCCACCAACCGGGACCAATGATGGTGGGCCAGAAGCGAGGTCCATTGGTCCCGGTTCATCCCACCAACCGAGACCAAAAGGTCCAGATGAACCGGGACCAATGGCCCACATGGGCCGGCCGGCCCCCTGGGCTCACGAACCGGGACCAATGCCTCCATTGGTCCCGGTTCTAGACTGAATCGGGACTAATGAGCTGACCCGGCCTGAACCAAAGCCTGTTTTCTACTAGTGAAGCAGCTGTTGTCGTCGTTTGCGATGGACATCACCGTCGCAAGACATTGAAAGCAGTACTGCACGGATGAACGTGTGATCGTGGTGGATGCGTGGAGCAGATGTGCTGGTGTTCCATCGTTGGGGCGGCAAGGATCTCAAGGCCCCAGGTACATCAAGACGGCCTCCTCATCAGTAGCCTCAATGGCGTCGAGGTGGGGTCGAAGCGTGGCAACGGGACCAAAGGCGAGGGGCGGTGGGGGAGAAGCCGAGGCGGCGAAGGGCCTTGAGGGGCGACGATGTGTGCGGGTGCTCGGCCCCAGCGGCATCATCAACGGTCGCGGGCGGGCGCTCGGTCCCAGCGGCGTCGTGAACGGTCGAGGGCGGGCGGCGGAACCTGCAGCACATGACGCCAAGCATGGAGCTGGCCTCTCTGGAGATGATGCAGGCGAGGTCAGGGCTGTTTCCGGGGAGGGTGCGCCTAGGGTTAGGAGATGCACGGGACAGGGAGTGGCCGTCGTGGATTGTTGACCGCGGTCACAGGTGGCGGAGAGGAGCAGATCCGGGGCTGGGAGAAGCAGCATGTGTTGCTGCGTGCGTATGCCCGTGATAGTGCCATGGTAAGAACTCAGTGGTGGAAAAAGGAGCGGCCACGGGTTGCTCCTCCTCGTGCGGCAGCATCTTTGAATCGAAGCTAATCTGTCGGTGGATCCCCATCTCTGCTATGCTCCGGGTCTCTTTTTTCAAGTAAAAAAAAGGGCAACTGAAGGTGTGGACGGACGGGTAGGGGTATGAGCACCGCCGGGGTAGGCAGTGCGCGGCGGCGGGGCGGGGACCGGCGGCGCGCGGTCGAGTAGTAGGAGTGGCGTTGCGCTGGAGGTTGAAGATGGCGAGGTAGGGTTGTGGGTAGTGCGCACGGGTGGGTTCTTTTTTTTTTCTTTTCTATCGGTCGTATCGGTTCAGGATCATTAGGACTACGGGTTTAATTGTCAGAAAATACATGGACCTTTGTGTAAAAACGTCGCTATGGTGATCCCGAAGATTGAATCCGTGCTTTATTATTAATTAAGGAGAGATAATTCGGAAGATAGTTTAGCCTGTACAGACGATGAGATGAACATGGTGGCATGTTTGTCTCTAGTTTTGGTAATTTAATAGTTAAGTCACATCCTTATTTTATTTTAGCCATTTAGCTTACATCCAACCGTGGCGACAAGTTGAATGATGTGAGTTAATCTGGTGTACTGAAAGAGTCTCCAATCAATCAATCAATAAATAAATATTCATATAACATATGTATAGATATGGAGAGGAGCTAGCTCCTTACGATGTTTAGACATCTGTTTATTTTTCTTTAGTACGTGGGCCAGTTGGAGCCTAGCTAGCACATCGTCCTATTAATACCCTCTGAAACGAGCTAGATGCACCAAGAGCAAGAGTGTCTCCCAACACAAATCTCAGCACATCTATTCAGTACATCCTATTGCACAACTTTCCATCTATATATCCTACTTCATAGCATCCGTACAGCTAGCTCATGCAGAATGAGTTCGCAAACAATGTACGGATTCTCAAGTCTTACGACTTTTGCTACGCTGGTCATTACCATGGCCACCGTACTTGTGTTTTTTGCACTGAAAAATAGAAAAGTTTTACTGTCCGTCAAAAGTGAGCAACACCAGCTCCCACCCGGGCCTCCCACGCTGCCCTTCATCGGCAACATTCACCAGATGATGTGGAACAAGCCGGCTGTATTCCAGTGGATCCATCGCCTGCTCCAGGAGATGGACACAGACATCATGTGCCTCCGTCTCGGAGCCATTCATGTCGTCGCCGTGACATGCCCGGAGATAGCATGCGAGGTGCTGCGGAAGAAGGATGAGGTGCTGGCCTCCCGTCCGGCAACCTTTGCATCGGGTTCGTTCAGCTTCGGGTACAAGGGCACCATCGTGACACCACATGGAGTGCAGTGGAAGAAGATGAGGCGCGTCCTCACCTCGGAGATCCTCACCGCGTCCATGGAGCAGAAACTCCATCATCTCCGGCAGGAGGAGTGTGACCACCTCGTGACGTACATCAACAACACCTGCATGTCATGTCCAAACAGCCTAGTCGACGTGCGACATGTTGCCCAACATTTCTGTGGTAACATGATAAGAAGGCTCGTGTTGGGTAAGAGATACTTTGGCAGCGAGCTGCCGGGTTCGTCAGCTAGCGGACCCGGACATGATGAGATGGCACATGTCGCCGCTCTCTTCACGCTCCTCAACTATCTCTACAACTTCTGCGTGTCCGACTACTTCCCAG
The DNA here is from genome assembly GCF_003073215.2 of Triticum urartu. Lineage (NCBI taxonomy): Eukaryota > Viridiplantae > Streptophyta > Magnoliopsida > Poales > Poaceae > Triticum > Triticum urartu. The sequence continues at coordinate 372,763,326 of NC_053023.1, read as the reverse complement.
CTCTCGTAGGGCTTGATTTGGAGGGCCATGAGAAGGTTTCCAATGATGTCATGGGAATACTCAACCGGTTTCATGACCCCATCATTGAGAAGAGGATCATCGAAAGGTCGAATCTTCGGAATGGTGGTGAAAGCAAAGAGGCCAGAGACTTTCTGGACGTCCTGGTTTATCTAGATGATGCAGATGGCCAACCATTGTTGTCCGTGGATGATATCCGGGCACAGATAGTGGTTAGTGCGCATTTCAACCTCTATCACTATTCAGTAATCCAACAAACAACCATGCATGCATTCGTGAAGTGCAAGAAGAATTTGATCCCCCATTTTTCTTTTGATAGAAAACTGACCTTTTTTTTTTCCTATATCGATGTAGGAAATGATGTATGCAACAATCGACAACCCATCAAATGCTGTCGAGTGGGCGCTCGCTGAGATGGTGAACAAGCCAGAGGTGATGAAAAAAGCAACTGATGAAATCAACGCCGTTGTCGGTAAAGATAAACTAGTCCAGGAGTCTGACATTCCACGACTAAACTATCTCAAGTCATGCATCCGAGAGGCTTTCCGCATACACCCATACCATGCTTTTAGCCCACCCCATGTCGCCATGGTAGACACCACTATCGCTGGCTACACCATCCCTAAGGATAGCCATGTCATTTTAAGCCGGATGGGACTCGGTCGGAACCCCAAGATCTGGAACGAACCACTTGATTTTCAGCCCGAGAGGCATTTGAATACCGCAAATGTGCTCCTCAGTGAACCAGGACTGCGTTTTATTTCATTTAGTAGTGGGAGGAGGGGTTGTCCCGGAATTTCACTTGGTACCTCAGTCACAGTGATGTTGTTTGCGAGGATGTTGCAGGGATTCACCTGGACGAAGCCCCCTGGAGTTGACAGAATCAGTCTCCAAGAAAGCAATACCGGCGCCCTTGCCTTAGCTGAACCCCTGATTCTGCAAGCTAAACCACGGCTGGCCGCACATCTCTATGAGAAAATTTAATAGAGTTAATGCATGTTTTAACCAATTATCAGGAATATATATCCTAATAAGAATTTTGTAGATCCCATGTCCTCAGTGGTCGTGCCTTCCTCGGTTCTTCAAAAAACAAAAGGGAACAACGTGTGTCTGTAGAAATAAAGCAATGACAATGCTAATGTAATGTGTGTTGTTGGGCTGTGTGCACTGTTTGTGTGGGCAGAAGCAGCAAAATTTGTTATTTTATTGTATTGTCGAACTAAATCTATTGTATGCACTTAGCATTATGATACTCTGCAAACAGTTCATGGAATTATAAAATTATTTGTCGCCTACCACCTTCGCATCATAAATGTACAAAGCTAATGTTTATTACAATGTGACAACCAGCGGAATAACCTATAATTATTCACCTCTTAGTATCTAAATACAATTATCTACAAGAAAATAAGATGAAGACTGGTGAAGAAATACGTATGGAGGGAAGATAAATAGTTTTGTATCATTAATATGTATAATATGAATACAGAATTATATTTCCACATTTTTAATGTCGTGGAAACAAAGAAGGGCACACATATACTGGTAGAACACATTGTCATATGACATCTTGTATTCCTTCAATGTTTCAAATTCCTTCATATTCTTTTTCGACACTTCACTTTCAGTATTGTACATGGTGCTCTTCTGGCTCTCTTCTTTCGCTTGCACGTACTCTCTCTGTAAAGAAATATAAGTGTGTTTAGATCACTAAATAGTGATCTAAGCTCTCTTAATATTTCTTTACAGAGGGAGTATCATATTTGCACCGTCAATATATATGGTGCAAGAATAACATTCACATACACGATTGCTTCTAGAGACAGATGGTAGAATTCCAATTCATTTTAACCATGGAGTCGTGTCCAACTAAGATACAAATATTGGAATATGCTTATTTACAAATTCAGTAATCCAAATAGGCATATAAAAAAATCAATGCAAGCATATGTTAATGCTTACAAATATTTTCTTGTCAAGCTCGAAAATAAGCTACAAATGCAAAAATAGCAGGATTCCTATTAAGTTTAACCGTGTGTCAAAAGAAAAAATAAGATAAGCATGGAATCATGTCCGGTTAAAGATACAACTATACAAATTAATGTTTAAAAGCCAATCTAAATAGGGATATAAGATAGCAATACACCCATGCATTAATGCTCACAGGTATCCACACAGACAAGCCGTAAAGTAGACAAAAAATTGTCCAGGATCTATATAATATAACAAAAGTGCACGCTCATGTGGAGTAAGCAAAAATTATGAGACTGTAGGCCGTGGGGCATGAACCAACGACAGGTAGAACTAGAAGCACCCGTAAGTTAACCACGGCGACTATGAGTAGGACATGCACACGTTGTATATTCATTCATTTGGCAGTTAGTGATTCGTTAGATTTCCTATCTCCATTTCTCTCGACTAGTTTATCGTGACTTAGTAGTTGGGACTTCAAGACATGCATGCATACGGACTCTTACAGAGAGTCTCTCTAACAAATGATGCAGCGAAGGCCGTCAAGAAAGACAAATATACATGACCTGATAGGTATTGACGGCATGTCGTCAAAGAGTCTCTTGCATAATTCCTCACTTCCTATGAACATGCAGCGAGCAGGTAGCTCAGGCCACATGGAATAAATTTTGACCCCGACCGTATGCATATAGTACAAAATTTCAATAGAATATAGCCTACAAAATTTATTACGTGCTTGCTTGTTTGATTCTGCGGAGATGATCGATCGTGCCAACTTGTCAACTTGTGTATGATGAGCTGTATAATTTAGTTCAATAGCGACCGGTGGAAAAAAAATAGCTACAGTTTTGTGTGCGTCCTTGTAATCCACAATAGTGTTTTATTTTTACAAACCAGCCATGTCCCCAGAAGCAATTGCTGGTAAAAAACATATCACTGAGTGCATTTAAATTTCAGATACATATCAGTATATATTATTGTTGTGTAGCCCATCCATTCACATATATAAGATGTTTTGGATATTTCAATATAGACAACATACAGACTTAAATGAGTGGCAAACACACTAGAACGTCTCTATATACAGCTGATTCAGAAAAAACTTAGAACATGTTATATTATTGAACGGAGAGAATAGTTTACAAAAAGAAGATCCATTCCTGCTTGTGTCATTTAAACATAATATTCGTCGATACATACGTAGATGTCAAGTCTTGATGGGAAATTAATTAACCATATTATTACTCACTGACATAAAATACTTCGTAGCTAGCTTATTACTATTACTTGATGGGACATTAATTTTTGCCTAAAGTAGAATATTTTTTGTTCAAAGACTGATCCTTCAAAAAAGTATGTGATGTATTTCGGAGCGAGCTTATTACTATTTTGACCTAAATATGAACGGGGCCAGAGTACACGGAAATTTCTCATTTGAGCCAGTAGGTAATAGTCGTCCTCGTGGGAGCCCAGTGGAGGTTGACGTACTGAGCGCACCAGATAATTTCCACCTATTTTCATTATTCCTTCCCAGTTTCTATTTTACTTCATTTTCACCTTTGCTCATTTTTTAATGTTTTTGGAATATAAGTGGCCATCCATACATGATGCATCCAGTCCTTTTTATTAAATGTATTGTTTCTGAGATAATTTTTGAATTTTTAGGTATCTTTCCTTCTTCCTCTTGTGGATTCTAGTCTATTCCCCAGAAACTGTAAGACTCGTCAATTAGCTATGCAAGTCCAAAATAGAGCTCAAGCTCCATGGATCTCAGTTTAAAAAAAACATTTTAAAGTTTCAAAGAATTCTGAAAACAATAGTGCACCTTCATAAGGATGTATACTACATGTGTAAAGTTTGATGATGATGTACATTAAGGTGAGATCTACACACAAAGAAAAATATGTGATTTCAAAAATAGGGAACAATACACATACTAGTATTCACTATAAAAATGCACAATTTTTTAATTTTTTATGTAGCTCACATGTTAATGTACTTCATTGTAATTCTTTATACCCTTCATATAAATATCCATATAAACATGTAGAAAATATTACTGGATATTTTAAAGATTTAAAGTATACATTTTGAGATTTAAAAAAAACTTCATGGTGTCTAGGCTTCAAAATGCCTCACTCTAACTAGCTATCGTTAGTTAGTAGTGCAAGCAACATGTAAGCAGGGGAAATAATCCTCAAATAAATGTATTGGTAACCATGCACAAAATAAGAGTCTTGATAAAAGAAACAGAGGGGGTATATGAATTCAACTCTAGCAATGACAGTTGTTAGGTTATAGGTAGATCAGAATTTCAATTTGTTGTCGAAAGAGTATGACTTCATATCCCTAATCTAAACTTGAAGAATCATTAATTAGCTACTGGTAATTACTGCTCTAATAAACATTATAACCAGGTGAAATAATCCTCACAACAATGTCTTGGTCACCATGCACATAAAAGATACCTGGTAATAGAAATGGAGGAAGTACATAATTCAACTCAAGAAATGATGGTGCTTCTTGTTATAGGTAGATCTGACTTCTAATGTGTTGTGGAAATATATTAACGTTATATCCTCTAACAGATATAGTGGCGGGTACATAGCTTTTTATGACACAAGGAACTCACACACCTGCCATTTACCGCCAAATCTAGGGACATTGTTCTCGGCAAAATTACCCCCACCCCTCTGATGGAACACATTTTCTTTCAAGGAGATCGAGAATCTGTGAATTTCTGATAAACAAAATTAAGTATTTATTTCAAGGGCTTTGAAAAGCGAAAGGATGAAGACTGATTTACATCCTCTGAAAGCACATGAACTATGGCTTTTGAGCTTTTTCTCCACCCACCTCTGAGCATCTTGTTGGAATGGTCCTAGGAAAAACTACATACGAGCACAGCCAACTTTCCTCTTCTGAGCAAATAAATGTAGTATTTAGCCCAACCAATCATTGGTGAATATATGTCTATCATGAAAAGTGGAGTATTTGTGGCCAAGATCTTTCTATTAGTAGGTGCACACATCTAGAAGAAAGCTGAGACACCCAAGGCACGGGAAGGCAAGCAACATGGAGACAAGAGAAGCACAAGGTAGGAAAACATATATTCTGATTCTAGGCAACTGGCAGCTCGGACCATATGGATTAAATTTTGACGTTGTACGTCTTCTTGTACTAGTATAATTAACTAGAAATATGGCCCACGATATGTAGCACAAACTTGCTGGCTTGTTTCTTTCTCCTAAATTTTGTGGAGATGATCTATCGTGCCAACTTTTGTATATGATTGATCTGTAGAATATAGCTCTATGGTGAGCACTGGGACATATACTTACAGCTTTGTTGCGTGCGTCGTTGTACTCTATAGTAGTATTTCTTATTACAAACTTGGCACCATACCCGGCAAAGTAGGCACTCGACGACACTCGAGATTAAGGGGACATTCATGAATGGATGTTCAGCTAGAAAATACTATTAGGAAAATAATGACCAACTTGCTTGTCCTTATGATTTCACCTGCTGCTCTTGAATGCTTAAATGTCTTGCTTTTAGCAGCCAACAAATGCACAGAGGAGCGACGTCATCTCAAAGAAGCAATATGATGTCATCTATAACCACATAAGGCCAATGTAAATTCTAAACCTGTCGTTTCAGCAAGCCTTTAGCAGCTAGCTAAATTTAAAATAATAACTCAGACGAGCTGCTCGAGACTAGATGTGGATTAACCATGAACACCAGTTGTGTGTGCCTACAACAGGAGCAGCACAAATCCTGAACTTGTTAACTATAGAAAATTATTTGTAAGAAAATATTTGAATTCTTTATGTGCCCGGTGATTTAAACTAAAAAAATTAAACATAAATACTTGTTTGTTCTTTATGGAATTTGTGCTTAAAGGTTAGATTTGAAGCATTAAACAAGTTTATCAGAATTAGTTACATTCAAAAAAATCCTCAGTGGACCATTGACTAATTATTACAGTTATTCCACAAAAAAGACTAATTGTTATAGTTACCAGTTGACACATCACTCTAGTTGTGGGCTTCTGTTTTTATGGTTAGATGTTCTGTGTGTATCAGTTCATATGGGACAACACAAGTGACACGAGTGTGGCAGGTTCTAAAAGTGGATTATCTCTTGAGCTGGCTTGTAGTGCCGCCCATCCCATTGAACTTTTTTTAATCAAAGACCAGGCTTAATACAAGACTGGTCCAGCTCTAATCACAACACGGTTGCTGACACAAGATGCATATACATTAAGAGTAACATGCTATTTCAGTGATATATCATGTGCCAAATACTAAATTTTCATTAAAAAAAGAAAGTAAGATCATACTATATGGGAGAATAAAATGGCTCGCAATTCTGGTGTGCAATCACTAATGAGTGTTAAAACAAAATATACAATACATGCGGAAGTAAATGTACCGACCCCACCCGAAATGGTCAAGTCTCTGTGTATCTGTACCGTCCCAAGATCAGGCTGTAGCACAGAGTACATTAATGTATATATGAAAGTTCAATCGCACACACAGTACATTAATGTATATATCAAAGTTCAATCACACCTGCTTTATTACATCGAATCTCATATAGAGTCTTTCTTACAATAAAATAAATTCGGCCGAAGGCCAACTCATGAGATAAACTACTGCAGAAGACATAGAAGATAGCGAGTCCATCCGACTCCAAGGGCATATCACCGAGCGTAGATCGTAGCCACACTCCTGGTCGGAACAAACCTCTGCAACATGACATGTCGCAGCCGTGTAGGTCGGCATTTTGGATATGCCGGCAAGTCATAGAGAGGAAACAATAATAAAATGCTATCACTATAAGCAATTTTGGTTGTGGGACTCTAAGTTTAAGTTTTTGTGAAAAGCAAATTTTTTAGTTTTCCACTCTGCAGAGTCTTCTGCACTTCACCCACAAGAATCGTTCCCTCCTTTTGTGTCCTCGCACTGCTAGATGTTTGAGGACGGGACAAACGATTCTTCCATAGAGTTCCTCTGGGCCACTGCCGTTGCCCATCCATTTCCTACTATTCTTCTACATCTGTTGGCACAGTCCGTCCAAAGTCACAACTAGGGTCAACCAAGCCAAAGCCCATAGTGACTTGTGGCTGCACATGTAAGCTTCCGGTCAAGGTATATTCATCCGTGTCTTCGAGCCTCGGTGAAGCTTTCCGCAAGATGTCATGGTGCTTCTCCATGCATCCCTGGCTCAACCACTAGGTACTCCAGGGTGCCCTTCCATCTGTCCTCAATCCAGTAGTGACATTTAAGTTCATCTTGAGATCTTGAAGTCTTTGGGTTGTAGCCATCAACTTAACTCTCACAATTCCCATGTAATTCACTCAACCACCCCCGTCTACTAAGCATAGCAAAATAACTACAACGCTCTCATGCATTGGTGACAAGGGGGTTTGGGTTCAACCTACCACATGATACTACTCAAGAACAGAAAATCAAATTCACCTACTTGCATGCATGGTGGGCAGGATATCAACTAATGAAATAAAAATACTAGGTAATAAAATACACGATCAAATGACTTGCCTTGGTGACGATCTTCAAACTCTACAGAATGGTACTAACAAGCCTCGCACTCCGGGTACTCTATCGAAACAAACAAGACATACATAAGCATACCATCATACAAAATAATACTATAACAGTAAGTAAAACTAATAATAAAACAGTCAATGAATACACACAAAGAAACCTAAAAACAAAGCCAACGAAAACAATAAAACTCAATGCAAAGTCTTAGTACAAGTAAAACAGGCTACAAACAAATTTTCTGGCACTAATAAATTTTAACAGAAAGAAAAACAAAGTTTTTACTACATAACAGAAATAAAATCAACTCAAAATTTCCATGCAAAAGGAATCATAGTAAAATCATTTATAAAACTCCCATAATGATCAAAACTAGTTTTCAAGAAAGATAAAAGAAACAAAGTAATACAAGCATTTTTTTACTACATATAATTGGGCTACGGTTAACATAACAGAAACTAAATAGAACTTGTCAAAAAAAGGACTAAAGCAAATAATTTAAAACAATTAAAAGGAAAGAAAATAGCACTAATCATATAAAATACTAAAACAATACTATTTTGCTAAAAGAAAATTTATAAAATAAATTAAAAACAAAATCATGAGTGCTACTGAATAAACTACTATTTTTGGGACAAACTTCAAAAAGAATCAACTTAAATTCTATTTTCAAACAAAATATATTTGTAATCAAGTGTTTGAATGAAATTCATGCAAATTCAGATTTCTAACTTTTAAAAATAGTCAAACTTGTCCTCTACAGAAACTTCATAAAATTTCTAACCTAATGCAAAAAGAATCACTAAAAATATTAAAAACTCTAGAATATATGGATTTTCTAAAAATAGGAACTATTCCGAAATCTAAAAAGAAACCAGGAAGGAAAAAAAACTACGAGTCGGTTGATGGGCTACGTGACAAAGCACTATTGGCTGCGGCTAGTGACCGAACTTCGGATGCGGGCGGACGACTGAGCTCTAGAGAAAATGGTTCAGACCTAAATAAAAAAATTCATTCTATTATGGTCGTGCGATTTAGATCCTACGGTGGAGGGGGCTCCCAGGGCTCGGTGGTCCACGGGGAGGCTACTTCGGTTTTCTCTAGATGAAATAATAGAGAAATAAAAGAAACAAAAAGAGTAGAAAATAAAAATAATATATATACATATTGTATTTCGGAATGATCAGGAGAATAAATCCTAAAACATGGACTATTTTCAAGAGGCAAAATAAAAACGAAGTAAAAATTATTTTTTAGAAAAATCCAAATAAAACACTATTTGACTTTCATTTCTTTTGACATTATTTTCTTATAATTTTCGTTGTCATGCTACCTCCTCTCATACTTTTTGACAAAAGTATTTTGTCAGGGATTCTTTTTGCAATATAATCAAATGCTATTTTGAAATGAAGTCAAAACTGATACCGTAACCCAATTGCCTCTAAAAATTCAACTGCCACAACACTTCAATCAAAATGCAATAGATGCTTAGCTATAATTTTAAAACATTCCAAATGGCAAATTTTGGATGTTACATAAAAAGGACATGCAAAAGAACACTTTGAACTATAAAGAGAAAAATAAACTGACGCTTTCAATAATACATATTTTGTGCTTAAAAAGTTGCATGTAAAACGTTTATTCACTTTCTTATTGGCATGAAAGGGCTAGAGAAGTTTGCATCATTCTTCTATCTTAGAATTAGTCGGCATTAAAAATCGATTGAAATCCATCATACATGAGTGATTTGTAAAACGGTGATAAGTTGCAATAGATTTTAAAAATCTTATTCCCCTTTACAACAGGTTTAGTTACTAGGGCAGGGCGGGGGTTATCCGGCTGTCGAAATTAAAGTGATACGATCTGGTTCATCCTTGGTGTTGGACCTTAGAACCTGTAGGAAATTGTTAGGTTAAAGCCCCACTTGGATTGCCTTCGAAATATAAAACATGAATGGTTACTCATGTATCTTATTGTACCAGTAAAATACAACTAAATATATTTTCCCCTATAATCCGCCGCCATCCCCCAAACAACGAGGAGACAATGCCCATCACGTCCAAGACTGATGTTGCACTATCGCAGATCGATCTCAAGATAACATCTTATTGGGCGCGACCCAAAGCATTGCCTCTGCGGCACATGGTCGTAGAAAAGTCCCGTAGTGGTCGTCGAACTCTAGATCGGCCTCCTCAGCACGACAAAGTTGGAGGGGAGCTCCAAATGTTCCACCATCCAAAGCGCCGGTGGCCTCCAGACTACAGTGGCGAGTCAATGGTGTAGGGGAGGACAGTCGACTCAAGTTTCCGCCGGCTAGCTCATCCTAAAGTCTTGGTCGCCTTCATTATCTTTGTCTTGTGTCCTCGCTCGACTTATAAAATTTACCAGGGCAAAGCCGATGGAGGAGGAAAATAATCCAGCAATCCAATTGGCTCGGTTCGGGAAAAAAAAATAAGCTCCATATTATACGGAGGTATGGGATATCAAAATAACGATCCAAGCGTGCCCTAAAGGTTGTGCACCTCCTAGTAGAGTAAACGGGTAACCTTTAGATTCGTAAGGTCCAACCCTACCACCTCATGTTAGCGCTGGGAGCAGTACGCCAGTACAACAGCTTGTGCTTCTTCTACACATCTTTCTGTAATAAAATGGCAGTGCAATAACTATAGTCATGAAGTAGAATAAGAAGCTACAAATTATAATAAACCGTTTTTATGGCCTATTCAATTCACGTGATTCCCAAACACAAGGATAGATAAACAATATATAGGGTAAGAGCAACATGTCCTCCAAAATCCGATAAAATTTCTGGGGAAAGTCTATTTCTCGCCATATGAGAGACATAAGGCAGTATCGCCTACAGAGAACAAGTAGTGGGTTGGCCCAGTTAGCAAGTGGTCTTGTCATGCTAACGCCACACTGATATCACGACTGTTTTTTCTTCACTTTTGTTTATATTTTTAAAATTAAATACTAAATGCATACATTACGAAAAAATAAATCAGTAATTCTTTAAAAAGTGTTCATTGCACATTTTTTAAAATGTAAACACAGTGTAAAAAATAAGTTCATTCAACTTAGAGAAAATATTTTTACCATTCACCAAATCTATGTGAGATTTCAAAACACTCTCCCATTTTTAAAAAAATTACGGGAAAGTTTACAAAAATTATACAATATAAAAAAGGTCCGTGTACTAAAACAAGGTTTTGACCATAAACAAATGATGATTCATTTGAAACAAAAGTTTTGTGAGATTGAAAAAATATTTATTCCATTTAACATAATGTTTGCATAATGTGATAAAAAATGATTAGTATCATACAAAAAAGTTTCAACATGTATTTGAAAATTTTCAACACCTATTTCAAAAAATAGTTAAAACAATTATTTCAAAAAATTTGGTCATATATTTGAAAAATGATTTAGTGTATACAAAAGATGTACAATGTGTATGAAAAAAAGTAGAAATCAAAACATATATTGGAGGAAATGTTAATAACGTTTAAAAAAATTAAAAATGTATAAAATGCATTCCTGATATATAAAAAATATACAATGTGTATGGAAAAACTATACATGAATAGGAAAAAATACATGAAGAAAACATGTGAAATCCAAAATAGAAACGGAAAGAGAAAACACAACATAGTAAAAAAATAATAAAAGGATAAATGAAAGCCCCCAAATAAACCCCAATAAACGATGCAAAGCAGTGAACAAACTAAAGAAAAAACCCGGGCGCAACTGCGTTATTAGGCTGGTTGAAATACCGCCATGCTGTAGGCAAGCTTTTTTATTTTCGTGTGGCGCTGTAGATGAGCTGTGTAATAGGAATAAGAACGGGCGATAATAAGCACCCGTGCAATTTGTCCGAATTTAAGGCTGTGTTTGGTTGAGCTGCAGATTCTGTAAAAGCTACTGTGAGCTGTGAGCTGTGAAAAAGCTGCTGTGAACTTTCTGCTGTGGAAAAGCTGGAAGCCGTTTGGTTGAAACATCTGTGAAACTGTAGTTTTGGCTGTGAATGTTCTGTAATGCCCCTTAGGTCATAGTGAAATGTGTTAATTTACTAGTTGACCGTAGAGTAGTTATACGTATATGGTAGGCAATTTAACAACCATTTTGCAAAGGAAAATTATGAGAATTAAAATGATTCATATCTAACACATACGCAATTTAATGAATATGCTTTGATGTTTCATACATCCAAATAGATAGTTACGCCATAATATTATTATGGAAGACATGGAGCACATGCAAAACACATATGGTTCACATGATGATGACCTTCATTGACATAACTAACCTATCTTGCCATCGCAAGACAAGCATCAGCTATCCTACTACGAATATTGTTCATGGTATCTTCGTTCTCCTCTTCTTCAACGGGATCCACTTGTGTTGGTGCCACCTCCTTTCGTAGCACTGGAGGTACATACTCATCATCGGCATCACATTTATCAAAAACTTTGTCACTCAACATGATATCACGAATGAAATTGTGCAATGCCATGCAAGCAATGATGATATGCTTCTGTGTACGAGGTGAGAAACATGGGACCCCTTTCAAGATGTGCCATTTTTGCTTGAGTACCCCAAAAGCACGCTTAACGATATTTCGATGGGATGAATGTGAAGAGTTAAACAACTCATACTTCCCTTCAGGTGGACGGTGACGGCGAAGACGAAATTCCGGCAAATGGTATGTACTCCCCTTAAAACGAGCAAGGTAACCCGTTCGGTTTGGATACCCAGAGTCCACAAGGTAGTATTTCCCTGAAAAAGAACAGAAAGTTAGCATCGCACATAAGAATATAATTAATGACGACATCTGTTAGTACATTATACCTTTGGGAGGTATAGGAAATGAAGGGAAGTGTGCTAATGCGTGATTCAAGACCCTTGTATCATGTGCACAGCCCGGCCAACCCGCAACCACAAAGGTAAACCTCATGTCAAAGTCACATACTGCAAGCACATTATGAGATGTAAAACCATGCCGGCATCTATGGTTAACCGCATCAACTGCAGGCACTGAAACTGGCACATGTGATCCATCTATGGCACCAATAGCACCTTTGAAATGAGGCCAGAAACGCTCTTCCTTAAAAAATTTCATGCTCATGGCTAAAAGTAGGAACTGTCCAAAGTGACCGTACAAAACGGTTCTCGGCTTGAGCAAATGATTGAGGGCCTCCAACAATCCATAAGAACATGGCCAGTGACTCAATTGATGAAACATTAGTGGTTGATGTCAACCCATATGTAGAGACAAGAAAATCATGAAGTGCCATGAAAACATTAGTGCCCATTCGAAACATTTTATAGAAATATCTAGGTCGACCGTAACACTCCATGAACCATTGGAGTCCTGTTTGCTGAGGCACTCTGCATGTTTCAAGTATCGCTCAACATAGAGGTTACCTAGGTTTCCCATGATAGCACCCTGCTTCGCAAGTTCAGCTAGAAGTTTCATTCCCTCTTGTCCCTTTATGGCAACTTCTTCCATCCTTTCATCCATCTACATAAGAATATAAATCTATTAAAATAGTCATGGTCATAACATAAATATGGTCAAACTACACGAGCAAATATTTCTCACAACATAAATATGGTTAACAACACGAGCAAATATTTCTCACAACATAAATATGGTTAATAGCACAAGCAAATATTTCTCACAACATAAATATGGTTAACAACACGAGCAAATATTTCTCACAACATAAATGTGGTTACCAACACGAGCAAATATTTCTCACACCATAAATGTGGTTACCAACACGAGCAAATATTTCTCACAACATAAATATGGTTACCGACACAAGCAAATATTTCTCACAACATAAGTACGATAAATCAACATAAGCAAATATGGTCCACACAAAAGCAAATACATCCACAACGAAAGCAAATATGGTCCACAACATAACCAAATTTGGTCCACAACAAAAGCAAATATAGGTCTCCAAAAAACGAACATGATTCACTACACGTGCTTCAACATCTCCTTCTCATGCTCCCTCTCCAAAAAATCAAACCTCCCTTCTTTTGTTTCAAGAACATTGAAGATTTCCCTAAACTCGGGTTTCACTATAAGAGTGAGGGTTGTGTGCATGAGAGCAGTTTTTCCTTCACACCACATTCTTTGACCATCTTCATGACTTCTGAAATGGTAGGGACATGATTTGTTGGAGGAGCGGATGATGCTTCAACACTTGAAGTTATCTGCTCCACTCCACTTTCTATTTTCTCGCATGTCTGCTTGTACAATCGTAAGAATGGACTCTTCTCTTCCTTCTCCTCATTTGCATTAGAAGGTTGCTTGCGCTTCTTGCTTGGTTTTGGTTTCGTCGAAGATGCCTCCTTCATTTCAGCAATATCATTGGGTTTCTCCAAAGGAACTCCATTATCATCACTTGATTCATCAGAAGATATATCTCCAGCACAAGAAGCACTAGCCCTAGTAACATGTACTTTGTCAAATATGACGTGTAAATCTTCAAGGTGCTTTGGTCCCGGTTTTTTGAACTTCATATGATTGCATTTCTTTCCTGTACTCTCTTGGCATCTCTGAAATGGATTTTAATGTACAAGTGAGATACCGCAGTCATATAGAACCATGCCAAATAAAAACCAAAATGGCTAGTCCTACCTTGATATGTTCATCCCACCATTCTTAAGAGCAATCAATGGTTCTCTTTGCATCATCCCATCCAAGCCCAGTTGCTTCATTTTTCAACTCCATGAACCAAGTGTACTCATTTTTTATGGCATCCCACTTGTTCTTGAATTTATACTTGGGATACTTCTTTCCCGTTCTTGCTTCCCATTTCCCCAAAACGTTTGCCCAACCCTTCTTATTTAAATAACCTAAGGGCCTATTCCCTTTTTCAACCTCTTCTCTCAATATGTCAATGAGTTTCTTCAGATGGGCATCATCCCACACCGCCTTCTCAGTCATACTTCAATAAAGCAATATGAGAAAAGTACATCAAGAACAATCCATTACATAATATCAAAAAATCATCTGACGCATAGCAATATGCCGCAAGTACTCTAATAGTATGTATAAGTAACAAACAGAATATCTATGTACAAGATTTTTTTGTGAATGTTGTTTGTTGTCCTTATAGATGGCATGTCTGTTGGGGAACGCAGTAATTTCAAAAAAATTCCTACGCACACGCAAGATCATGGTGATGCATAGCAACGAGAGGGGAGAGTGTTGTCTACGTACCCACGCAGACCGACTGCGGAAGCGTTGACGCAACGTAGAGGAAGTAATCGTACGTCTTCCCGATCCGACCGATCCAAGCACCGTTACTTCGGCACCTCCGAGTTCTTAGCACACGTACAGCTCGATGACGATCCCCGGGCTCCGATCCAGCAAAGCGTCGGGGAAGAGTTCCGTCGGCGTGGTGACGATCTTGATGTTCTACCGTCGCAGGGCTTCGCCTAAGCACCGCTACAATATGATCGAGGTGGAATATGGTGGCAGGGGGCACCGCACACGGCTAAGGAACGATCTCAAGGATCAACTTGTGTGTCTAGAGGTGCCCCCTGCCCCTGTATATAAAGGATCCAAGGGGGAGGGGTTCGGCCGTCCCTATGGTGGCACAGGAGGAGTCCTACTCCTACCGGGAGTAGGACTCCCCCCCCCCCAATCCTAGTTGGAATAGGATTCCCGAAGGGGGAGAGAGAGAGAGAGAGAGGGGGCCGGCCACCTCTCCTTGTCCTAATAGGACCAGGGGAGGGGGGAGGCGCACAGCCCACCTTGGGCTGCCCCTTTCACCTTTCCACTAAAGCCCACTAAGGCCCATCTAGCTTCCGGGGGGTTCCGGTAACCTCCCGGTACTCCGGTAACATCCCGATTTCACCCGGAACACTTCCGATATCCAAACATGGCTTCCAATATATCAATCTTTATGTCTCGACCATTTCGAGACTCCTCGTCATGTCCGTGATCACATCCGAGACTCCGAACTAACTTCGGTACATCAAAATGCATAAACTCATAATAACTGTCATCGTAACGTTAAGCGTGCGGACCCTACGGTTCGAGAACAATGTAGACATGACCGAGACACGTCTCCGGTCAATAACCAATAGCGGGACCTGGATGCCCATATTGGCTCCTACATATTCTACGAAGATCTTTATCGGTCAGACCGCATAACAACACACGTTGTTCCCTTTGTCATCGGTATGTTACTTGCCCGAGATTCGATCGTCGGTATCCAATACCTAGTTCAATCTCGTTACCGGCAAGTCTCTTTACTCGTTCTCGAGATTCGATCGTCGGTATCCAATACCTAGTTCAATCTCGTTACCGGCAAGTCTCTTTACTCGTTCTGTAATACATCATCCCGCAACCAACTCATTAGTTGCAATGCTTGCAAGGCTTATGTGATGTGCATTACCGAGAGGGCCCAGAGATACCTCTCCGACAATCGGAGTGACAAATCCTAATCTCGAAATACGCCAACCCAACATCTACCTATGGAGACACTTGTAGAGCTCCTTTATAATCACCCAGTTACGTTGTGACGTTTGGTAGCACACAAAGTGTTCCTCCGACAAACGGGAGTTGCATAATCTCATAGTCATAGGAACATGTATAAGTCATGAAGAAAGCAATAGCAACATACTAAACGATCGGGTGCTAAGCTAATGGATGTTGGAAATATGCCCTAGAGGCAATAATAAATTGATTATTATTATATTTCCTTGTTCATGATAATCGTTTATTATCCATGCTAGAATTGTATTGATAGGAAACTCAGATACATGTGTGGATACATAGACAACACAATGTCCCTAGTAAGCCTCTAGTTGACTAGCTCGTTGATCAATAGATGGTTACGGTTTCCTGACCATGGACATTGGATGTCGTTGATAACGGGATCACATCATTAGGAGAATGATGTGATGGACAAGACCCAATCCTAAGCATAGCACTAGATCGTGTAGTTCGTATATTAAAGCTTTTCTAATGTCAAGTATCATTTCCTTAGACCATGAGATTGTGCAACTCCCGGATACCGTAGGAGTGCTTTGGGTGTGCCAGACGTCACAACGTAACTGGGTGGCTATAAAGGTACACTACGGGTATCTCCGAAAGTGTCTGTTGGGTTGGCACGAATCGAGACTGGGATTTGTCACTCCGTGTGACGGAGAGGTATCTCTGGGCCCACTCGGTAGGACATCATCATAATGTGCACAATGTGACCAAGGAGTTGATCACGGGATGATGTGTTACGGAACGAGTAAAGAGACCTGCTGGTAACGAGATTGAACAAGGTATCGGGATACCGACGATCGAGTCTCGGGCAAGTATCGTACCGATAGACAAAGGGAATTGTATACGGGATTGATTAAGTCCTTGACATCGTGGTTCATCCGATGAGATCATCGTGGAACATGTGGGAGCCAACATGGGTATCCAGATCCCGCTGTTGGTTATTGACCGGAGAACGTCTCGGTCATGTCTGCATGTCTGCCGAACCCGTAGGGTCTACACACTTAAGGTTCGATGACGCTAGGGTTATAAAGGAAGTTTGTATGTGGTTACCGAATGCTGTTCGGAGTCCCAGATGAGATCCCGGACGTCACGAGGAGTTCCGGAGGTAAAGATTTATATATGGGAAGTCCTGTTTTGGTCACTGGAAAAGTTTCGGGGTTTATCGGTAACGTACCGGGACCACCGGGAGGGTCCCGGGGGTCCACCAAGTGGGGCCACCAGCCCCAGAGGGCTTCATGGGCCAAGTGTGGAAGGGGACCAGCCCCAGGTGGGCTGGTGCGCCCCCCCGCAAGGGCCCAAGGCGCAAGGGAGAGGAGAGGGGGCAAACCCTAGGGCAGATGGGCCCTAAGGCCCATCCTGGTGCGCCTCCCTCTGCCCCTCCCCCTTGGCCGCCCCCCTTAGATGGGATCTAGGCTGGCCGCCACCTCTAGGGGTGGGAACCCTAGAGGGGGCGCACCCTCCTCCCTCTCCCCTATATATAGTGAGGCCTAGGGGCTGCCCAAGATACGCGATTTGATCTCTCTCGTTGGTGCAGCCCTCCCTCTCTTTCTCCTCATATCCCGTGGTGCTTGGCGAAGCCCTGCAGGATGGCCACACTCCTCCACCACCACCACGCCGTTGTGCTGCTGCTGGATGGAGTCTTCCTCAACCTCTCCCTCTCTCCTTGCCGGATCAAGGCATGGGAGACGTCACCGGGCTGTACGTGTGTTGAACGCGGAGGTGCCGTCCGTTCGGCACTAGGATCTCCGGTGATTTGGATCACGACGAGTACGACTCCTTCAACCCCGTTCTCTTGAATGCTTCCGCATAGCGATCTACAAGGGTATATAGATGCACTCTCCTTCCCCTCGTTGCTGGTTTCTCCATAGATAGATCTTGGTGACACGTAGGAAAATTTTGAATTTCTGCTACGTTCCCCAACAATGGAATGGGTCATGTCAATCAGATCATTCATCTAATGATGTGACCTCGTTAATCAAATAACAACTCTTTGTTCATGGTTAGGAAACATAACCATCTTTGATTAACGAGCTAGTCAAGTAGAGGCATACTAGTGACACTCTGTTTGTCTATGTATTCACACATGTATTATGTTTCCGGTTAATACAATTCTAGCATGAATAATAAACATTTATCATGATATAAGGAAATAAATAATAACTTTATTATTGCCTCTAGGGCATATTTCCTTCAGTCTCCCACTTGCACTAGAGTCAATAATCTAGATCACATCACCATGTGATTAACATCGATAGTTCACATCATCATGTGATTAACACCCATAGTTCACATCGTCATGTGACCAACACCCAAAGGGTTTACTAGAGTCAGTAATCTAGTTCACATCGCTATGTGATTAACACCCAAAGAGTACTAAGGTGTGATCATGTTTTGCTTGTGAGATAATTTTAGTCACCGGGTCTGTTATATTCAGATCCGTAAGTATTTTCCAAATATTTATGTCAACAATGCTCTGCACGGAGCTACTCTAGCTAATTGCTCCCACTTTTAATATGTATCTAGATTGAGACTTAGATTCATCTAGATTAGTGTCAAAACTTGCATCGACGTAACCCTTTACGACGAACCTTTTGTCACCTCCGTAATCGAGAAACATATCCTTATTCCAGTAAGGATAATTTTGACCGCTGTCCATTGATCTACTCCTAGATCACTATTGTACTCCCTCTCTTAACATAGTGTATGGTATACAATAGATCTGGTACACAGCATGGCATACTTTATAGAACCTATG
This sequence comes from Triticum urartu, assembly GCF_003073215.2. Taxonomy (NCBI): domain Eukaryota; kingdom Viridiplantae; phylum Streptophyta; class Magnoliopsida; order Poales; family Poaceae; genus Triticum; species Triticum urartu. The sequence goes on along the minus strand of NC_053023.1, from coordinate 372,744,491 downwards.
GCTGAGGCATAGGGAATGACTTTCATTCTCTTTCTATCTTCTGCCTTGGTCGGGCTTTGAGTCTTACTCAATTTCACACCTTGTAACACAGGCAAGAACTCTTTCTTTGACTGTTCTATTTTGAACTACTTCAAAATCTTGTCAAGGTATGTACTCATTGAAAAACTTATCAAGCGTCTTGATCTATCTCTATAGATCTTGATGCTCAATATGTAAGGAGCTTCACCGAGGTCTTTCTTTGAAAAAACTCTTCTCAAACATTCCTTTATGCTTTGCAGAATAATTCTACATCATCTCCGATCAACAATATGTCATACATATACTTATCAGAAATGCTGTAGTGCTCCCACTCACTTTCTTGTAAATACAGGCTTCACCGCAAGTCTGTATAAAACTATATGCTTTGATCAACTCATCAAAGCGTATATTCCAACTCCGAGACGCTTGCACCAGTCCACAGATGGATCGCTGGAGCTTGCACATTTTGTTAACACCTTTAGGATCGACAAAACCTTCTAGTTGCATCGTATACAACTCTTCTTTAATAAATCCATTAAGGAATGAAGTTTTGTTTATCCATTTGCCAGATTTCATAAAATGCGGCAATTACTAACATGATTCGGACAGACTTAAGCATAGATACGAGTGAGAAACTCTCATCGTAGTCAACACCTTGAACTTGTTGAAAACCTTTTTCGACAATTCTAGCTTTGTAGATAGTAACACTACTATCAGCATCCGTCTTCCTCTTGAAGATCCATTTATTTTCTATGGCTTGCCGATCAACGGGCAAATCCATCAAAGTCCATACTTTGTTCTCATACATGGATCATATCTCAGATTTCATGGTCTCAAACCATTTCGCGGAATCTGGGCTCATCATCGCTTCTTCATAGTTCGTAGGTTCATCATGATCTAGTAGTATGACTTCCAGAACTAGATTACCGTACCACTCTGGCGCGGATCTCACTCTGGTTGATCTACGAGGTTCAGTAGCATCTTGTTCTGAAGTTTCATGATCATTATCATTAACTTCCTCACTCATTGGTGTAGGTGTCGCAGAAACAGTTTTCTGTGATATACTACTTTCCAACAAGGGAGCAGGTACAGTTACCTCGTCAAGTTCTACTTTCCTCCCACTCACTTCTTTCGAGAGAAACTCCTTCTCTAGAAAGGATCCATTCTTAGCAACGAATATCTTGCCTTCGGATCTGTGATAGAAGGTGTACCCAACAGTCTCCTTTGGGTATCCTATGAAGACACATTTCTCCGATTTGGGTTCGAGCTTATCAGGTTGAAGCTTTTTCACATAAGCATCGCAGCCCCAAACTTTAAGAAACGACAACTTTGGTTTCTTGCCAAACCACAGTTCATAAGGCGTCGTCTCAACGGATTTTGATGGTGCCCTATTTAACGTGAATGCGGCCGTCTCTAAAGCATAACCCCAAAAAGATAGCGGTAAATCAGTAAGAGACATCATAGATCGCACCATATCAAATAAAGTACGATTACGACGTTCGGACACACCATTACGCTGTGGTGTTCCGGGTGGCGTGAGTTGCGAAACTATTCCATAATTTTTCAAATGTACACCAAACTCGTAACTCAAATATTCTCCTCCACGATCAGATCGTAGAAACTTTATTTTCTTGTTACGATGATTTTCAACTTCACTCTGAAATTCTTTGAACTTTTCAAATGTTTCAGACTTATGTTTCATTAAGTAGATATACCCATATCTGCTTAAGTCATCTGTGAAGATCAGAAAATAATGATACCTGTCGCGAGCCTCAATATTCATCGGACCACATACATCAGTATGTATGATTTCCAACAAATCTGTTGCTCGCTCCATTGTTCCGAAGAACAGAGTCTTAGTCATCTTGCCCATGAGGCATGGTTCGCAAGCATCAACTGATTCATAATCAAGTGATTCCAAAAGCCCATCAGCATGGAGTTTCTTCATGCGCTTTACACCAATATGACCTAAACGGCAGTGCTACAAATAAGTTGCACTATCATTATTAACTTTGCATCCTTTGGTTTCAATATTATGATTATGTGTATCACTATGATCGAGATCCAACGAACTATTTTCATTGGGTGTGTAACCATATAAGGTTTTATTCATGTAAACAGAATAACAATTTATTCTCTTACTTAAATGAATAACTATATTACAATAAACATGATCAAATCATATTCATGCTCAACGCAAACACTAAATAACACTTATTTAGGTTCAACAATAATCCCGAAATTATAGGGAGTGTGCGATGATGATCATATCAATCTTGGAACCACTTCCAACACACATCGTCACTTCACCCTTAACTAGTCTCTGTTTATTCTGCAACTCTTGTTTCGAGTTACTAATCTTAGCAACTGAACTAGTATCAAATACTGAGGGTTTGCTATAAACACTAGTAAAGTACACATCAATAACATGTATATCAAATATACTTATGTTCACTTTGCCATGATTCTTTTCCGCCAATCACTTGGGGTAGTTCCGCTTCCAGTGACCAGTCCCTTTGCAGTAGAAGCACTTAGTCTCAGGCTTAGGACCAGACTTGGGCTTCTTCACTTGAGCAGCAACTTGCTTGCTGTTCTTCTTGAAGTTCCCCTTCTTCCCTCTGCCCTTTTCTTGAAACTAGTGATCTTGTCAACCATCAACACTTGATGTTTTTTCTTGATTTCTACCTTCGTTGATTTTAGCATCACGAAGAGCTTGGGAGTTGTTTCCGTTATCCCTTGCATATTATAGTTCATCACGAAGTTCTACTAACTTGGTGATGGTGACTAGAGAATTCTGTCAATCACTATTTTATCTGGAAGATTAACTCCCACTTGATTCAAGTAATTGTAGTACCCAGACAATCTGGTCATATGCTCACTAGTTGAGCAATTCTCCTCCATCTTTTAGCTATAGAACTTGTTAGAGACTTCATATCTCTCAACTCGGGTATTTGCTTGAAATATTAACTTCAACTCCTGGAACATCTCATATGCTCCATGACGTTCAAAACGTCTTTGAAGTCCCGATTCTAAGCCATTAAGCATGGTGCACTAAACTATCAAGTAGTCATCATATTGAGCTAGCCAAACGTTCATAACGTCTGCATCTGCTCCTGCAATAGGTCCGTCACCTAGCGGTGCATCAAGGACATAATTCTTCTGTGTAGCAATGAGGATAAACCTCAGATCACGGATCCAATCCGCATCATTGCTACTAACATCTTTCAACACAATTTTCTCTAGGAACATATCAAAATAAACATATGAAAGCAACAACGCGAGCTATTGATCTACAACATAGATATGCTAATACTACCAGGACTAAGTTCATGATAAATTAAATTTCAATTAATCATATTACTTAAGAACTCCCACTTAGATAGACATCCCTCTAATCCTCTAAGTGATCACGTGATCCAAATCAACTAAACCATAACCGATCATCACGTGAAATGGAGTAGTTTTCAATGGTGAACATCGTTATGTTGATCATATCTACTATATGATTCACGCTCGACCTTTCGGTCTCCGTGTTCCGAGGCCATATCTGCATATGCTAGGCTCGTCAAGTTTAACCTGAGTATTTTGCGTGTGCAAAACTGGCTTGCACCCGTTTTAGATGGACGTAGAGCTTATCACACCCGATCATCACATGGTGTCTGGGCACGACGAACTTTGGCAACGGTGCATACTCAGGGAGAACACTTCTTGATAATTTAGTGAGAGATCATCTTATAATGCTACCGTCAATCAAAGCAAGATAAGATGCATAAAAAGATAAACATCACATGCAATCAATATAAGTGATATGATATGGCCATCATCATCTTGTGCTTGTGATCTCCATCTCCAAAGCACCGTCATGATCACCATCGTCACCGGCGCGACACCTTGATCTCCATCGTAGCATCGTTGTCGTCTCGCCAATCTTATGCTTCCACGACTAACGCTGCCGCTTAGTGATAAAGTAAAGCATTACATCGCGATTGCATTGCATACAATAAAGCGACAACCATATGGCTCCTGCCAGTTGCCGATAACTCGGTTACAAAACATGATCATCTCATACAATAAAATTCAGCATCATGCCTTGACCATATCACATCACAACATGCCCTGCAAAAACAAGTTAGACGTCCTCTACTTTGTTGTTGCAAGTTTTACGTGGCTGCTACGGGCTTAAGCAAGAACCAATCTCACCTACGCATCAAAACCACAACGATAGTTTGTCAAATAGACTCCGTTTTAACCTTCGCAAGGACCGGGCGTAGCCACACTCGGTTCAACTAAAGTTGGAGAGACAGTCGCCCGCAATCCACCTATGTGCAAGGCATGTCGGGGGAATAGGTCTCGCGTAAGCGTACGCGTAATGTTGGTCCGGGGCGTCCCGTCCAACAATACCGCTGAACCAAAGTATGACATGCTGGTAGGCAGTATGACTTATATATCGCCCACAACTCACTTGTGTTCTACTCGTGCATATAACATCAAACCATAAAACCTAGGCTCGGATGCCACTGTTGGGGAACGCGGTAATTTCAAAAAATTTCCTACGCACACGCAAGATCATGGTGATGCATAGCAACAAGAGGGGAGAGTGTTGTCTACGTACCCACGCAGACCGACTGCGGAAGCATTGACGCAACGTAGAGGAAGTAATCGTACGTCTTCCCGATCCGACCGATCCAAGCACCGTTCCTCCGGCACCTCCGAGTTCTTAGCACACGTACAACTCGATGACGATCCCCGGGCTCCGATCCAGCAAAGCATCGGGGAAGAGTTCCGTCAGCACGACGGCGTGGTGACGATCTTGATGTTCTACCGTCGCAGGACTTCGCCTAAGCACCGCTACAATATGATCGAGGTGGAATATGGTGCCAGGGGGCACCGCACACGGCTAAGGAACGATCTCAAGGATCAACTTGTGTGTCTAGAGGTGCCCCCCTGCCCCTGTATATAAAGGATCCAAGGGGGAGGGGTTCGGCCGGCCCTATGGTGGCGCAGGAGGAGTCCTACTCCTACCGGGAGTAGGACTCCCCCCCCCAATCCTAGTTGGAATAGGATTCCCGAAGGGGGAGAGAGAGAGAGGGGGCCGGCCACCTCTCCTTGTCCTAATAGGACTAGGGGAGGGGGGAGGCGCACAACCCACCTTGGGCTGCCCCTTTCACCTTTCCACTAAAGCCCACTAAGGCCCATCTAGCTTCCGGGGGGTTTCGGTAACCTCCCGGTACTCCGGTAAAATCCCGATTTCACCCGGAACACTTCCGATATCCAAACATAGGCTTCCAATATATCAATCTTTATGTCTCGACCATTTCGAGACTCCTCGTCATGTCCGTGATCACATCCGGGACTCCGAACTAACTTCGGTACATCAAAATGCATAAACTCATAATAACTGTCATCGTAACGTTAAGCGTGCGGACCCTACGGTTCGAGAACAATGTAGACATGACCGAGACACGTCTCCGGTCAATAACCAATAGCGGGACCTGGATGCCCATATTGGTTCCTACATATTCTACGAAGATCTTTATCGGTCAGACCGCATAACAACATACGTTGTTCCCTTTGTCATCGGTATGTTACTTGCCCGAGATTCGATCATCGGTATCCAATACCTAGTTCAATCTCGTTACCGGCAAGTCTCTTTAATCGTTCTGTAATACATCATCCCGCAACCAACTCATTAGTTGCAATGCTTGCAAGGCTTATGTGATGTGCATTACCGAGAGGGCCCAGAGATACCTCTCCGACAATCGGAGTGACAAATCCTAATCTCGAAATACGCCAACCCAACATCTACCATTGGAGACACCTGTAGAGCTCCTTTATAATCACCCAGTTATGTTGTGACGTTTGGTAGCACACAAAGTGTTCCTCCGGCAAACGGGAGTTGCATAATCTCATAGTCATAGGAACATGTATAAGTCATGAATAAAACAATAGCAACATACTAAACGATCGGGTGCTAAGCTAATGGAATGGGTCATGTCAATCAGATCATTTATCTAATGATGTGACCTTGTTAATCAAATAACAACTCTTTGTTCATGGTTAGGAAACATAACCATCTTTGATTAACGAGCTAGTCAAGTAGAGGCATACTAGTGACACTCTGTTTGTCTATGTATTCACACATGTATTATGTTTCCAGTTAATACAATTCTAGCATGAATAATAAACATTTATCATGATATAAGGAAATAAATAATAACTTTATTATTGCCTCTAGGGCATATTTCCTTCAATGTCATACAAGCTTATACATGAATTAAAAAATTAGTTATATCATGTTCAGCTTCTGTACATATTATGTATACAAGCAGTAAAACATTATCTTCTATAGATATTATGTATACAAGCAATTAAACATTACATAAACAAAATTGTACAAAAAAAATCAAAGAAACCTGAACAGGGGATGGGAATAGGGAGGGTGAGGAGGAAGGAGAGGGGGTGGGTGGGTGGGTAGGAGGGACCAGGAAATTGGGGAGGGGGGCTAGGAGGAAGAGGCCGGTGAGCTGGTGCTGCCAGCTGGCCGGCCGGACCTAGGCCGCCGGGAACAGGTGGGCTAGAAGGGACGAGCAGGGAGGAGGATGGAGGGAGGATGAAGGAAGAGGGGAGGAGGTAGGAGGCAGGAGAGAATTTGCCAGTGCGCCGACGAGGACGGCTCGTCGGAGCTGGGCCGCCGGTAACAGCAAGGGAAGGGAGGAGCATGGAGGAGGGAGCGGGATGGAGGTTGGGGGTAAATTACCTTGGTACAGAGGGGGCGGCGGCGGAGATTCGCCGGAGCGGGCGACGGCGGAGGATCGCCAGAGCCGGCGGCGTTGGCGGCAGCAGGGGCAGCGGCGGCCAACCCTAGCTCTGATGCGTTCTTTGCTTCGTTCCTGTGAGAGTTGAGAAAAATAGATCGAATAGGTATCACTTGAGAGTGGCATTGGTGGGTAAATACTATCAATTTTATGGGGACAGCTGAAAGTGGTTGGTTTAGAAGTTGTAAAAGTTGGGGATACCGCGGCTATGAAAATTGTACTACGTAAAAGCTACAAATTATTAGAAGCTGCTTCGGAAATTTACCCCTTTGGCTAGCTTTTAGCTTCTACAAAGCAGAAGTTGGGACAATCTGTCCAACCAAACACAGCTTAAAGTGGGTTTAGTAAATTCGAAACCTTTATTTCTCTCAGCATTAGTGTGTTTGGGCCACGAAGGTCGATGTGTCTTATTGATGGACTACCCATTTGAGATACAGCAGAGCAGCTGAAAAGCAGGTAGCTCAGTGCTTTCCTTATTGGGACACTGAGGCCCATGGTGTGCTCAGCAAGCTGGCCCACCCATGGTGCGGTCTGTACCATTCCTCGAGGTCACCCTCTCCCCAGATCTCCGGCATTATTCCTATGAGGCTGGGTGGTTCCTGTACTGCGCGTAGGTCGCCCGCTACAAAGCGTGCACCACCCTCGACCGCTGGAATTTCTATGGGTCACCCCATTAAATTCGGGATTTAACACCAACTAATTTTGGGTAGGTTCCAGGACCTTCTCTGAACCGGATTTTTCTGTTTTTTTACCTTTTCGTTTTTTATTTATTCTTTTTTCCCTTTTCTGTTTTCCATTAATTTTTTCTTTTTTTTTTCGTTTTCCTTTTTGTTTTCATTTCCTTTCCCTTTTTATTTTTCTTCTTTACTTGTTCACCTTTTTTTGCGAATTTTCATTTCAAATCCATTAATATTTTTTGTTCATCAAAATAAAATAATCTTCATTGAATTTAAATGTTGTTCATTGAATTAAAAAAATGTTCATCAAATTCAAAATTTGTTCCTAGAGATTTAAAAATGTTCATCAAAATTCAAAAAAATTTAAAAAAATTCTCAAAATCGGTATTTTCTAATCAATTTAAAAAAAATCATGAAATTCAAATAAATTCATGCATGTTTTTTAAAATGTACATCTAACAAAAAAAAATTCACCATATTCAAATTTGTTAAGAATAATTTTTAGAAATATTCACCAAATTTAAGAAATATTATGAATATCCAAATTCACTATAATTATTTGAAATAACAAACATTTTTTTAAATTCATGAACATTATTCGAATTCAGAGAATTATTTTGGCTCCACGAACTTTTTTGAAATTCGCATTATTTTTTGAATTTTGGAAAGTTTTCGAAATCCCGAATTATTTTAAGAAGAAAAAACAAAAATAGAAGAAAAACAAAACAAGACAATAGGGGGCTTCGCGCTGCCGATCATGGGCCGGCCCAAAATAGGTGCGCGGGGACAATGGGGGTGCGCCTGCGTCCGCTCCGTGGCGTATGCTGCACCGTATAGAAGGACCCTTGACCCTGCTCCAGCGAGGCGCCGGCTCCGAGGACGGCAGCGCGGCTCCAACCCCGAGCCAGGCCTTCAGCTTGGGGCACGCCCTCGCTTGCCTCCCTCAACCGTATGCGTTTTGCCCACCTTCCTGAGCAAGAAGAAACGCATCCTCTGTTCCCGGTGAGCTGACCATTAGTCTAAACATCTCTGCTACATCTACATTTACCCTCCCCATTTCATATCAATTTATCGATTCACGCAGAAGAAATAGTTTGAATCAAGACAGATTCTCTGCTCTCATCGATTTGCTATGCCTGTGCCAGAAGTTTCTTGCTACATGGCCTGTATAAAGTTTTTTTTTAGATTGGTGATGCTAAAAAGGAAACAAGTATTTTCTGGTTCATTGATTTCCCTGGGCGCCATGGTTTTGTTGTTTCAAGGGTCATATATATCTCAGTGCAGGGAATACTCAGCACGTTCGCAAGCTCTACATAATACCGATTTCGGTTGCACTGAAGTCGAGCTGAAATAGAAGTGTTACTTGCAGCGATTCGGTGCCCAGGCTCATCTGCACCCAATTAGGAAAAAAATCAAAAAAATACTAGAAAAATTCAAAAATTCCAAAGTTTTTTCCCATGGTAGACAATTTATTGCGTGATGTTTTCTCCAAATATTAGGTCATTTGGAAATCTGAGTAACTCTCAGCAAAAAAGACAAATTGGATCAAAACAGTACGTGAACACTAAACTGTTTTATAGACCCTGAATTTATCTTTTTTGCCGAGAGTTGCTCGGTTGTCCAAATCATATGAAAATTGGGTCGGACCTCACGCACCAAATTGTCTGCCATGAGAAAAAAATTGGAATTTTTGGAATGTTTGTAGTATTTGTTTTGAATTTTTTATTGAACACGGGTGCGGATGAGCCCGGGCTCCGAAAAGGATTTTTGAAACACTCTCAATACTGGCTTTTGGGGCAAGAAGCTACTTCTGTGTTTTTCTCAGAATGGAACATTAGCATCTTCCAGAACCAGGCCATACAAACTGCCAGCTCTGTCCAATGAATATTGACAGGTGTACAACCTTGCGTCGAGGTAAGTTTTGTCAATTATATATTTTATTTTTGCTACGTCTTAGCGTTATATCAACTGCATTTGTTCTATCTTTGCTTTCCATGGACAAATACTCTAGTAGCTTCAGTTTTCCTTGATTCTAATCGCTTGCAGATTACCAGTTTGTTTTAAGGTTCTTGTTTGTCGGCTGCCAGTTTATTCTTGATGTGCTACAGATACTATTACTAGTGGCTCAGTGATGTTTGTAAAACTCATTTGTTATCAAAGTTTTGTATCAGTTACCGAAATATTTTTAATATGCTATTGGCTACTATTGTTAATGGTTTAGTGATTTTTTTCGAAGTCACCTATTATTAATTTCTATGTATCACAAAATAAATAACGAGTAGCTCACCGTGATCACTGTTAGTACCGTCGGTATGCTCCTCTGTACTCCGTGAAGCCGCAAGGTAGATCGGGTGTGCCCAAGTATTACTGTCTGGGGAACTATTCTGAAGACAAACTGAATGAATCAAATTCAAACCTTGGGAGCCAAATAGGGTGGACGGATCATCCAGTGGACAAATAGGAGATAGTGTACGAGAAACATACCCAAGCAGCACGGCTCTTGACCATCCCACTGCTACCAGAGCTTAATTTAGGTCCTCAAGATATAGTAACCGCTATGGAGGGTGGATCATGAAATGCTTCATCAACCTACAGGAAAAAAAGCACAATATCAGGCGATAGGATAGGCGACCAGACGGCTCCGCCACCGCCGCTGGCCGCCCCGGCCACGGCGGCCACCAGGCCGGCGTCCGCCCCGATGAGGCTGTCCACAGGACTGAGCTCCACCGCGGCTCCCCATCCCGTGGGGGCTGGCGCTCCGGTGCCCACCCAACCGCCGGGTTCCATGGCGACGGACATCTCCAACGCCTCTCCCCTCGACCTGGCGCAGGGGAGGCCTCTTCGCTCTGGCTTCCTTGCGGCTTCGACTCCCGGCATGCTGTGCCGCCCATCGTCTGGGGGTAACGAGCCGAAGCTGCGGACGCCGGGGGATGCGCTGCTTCAATACTGCATGCTATACTTCTCCTTGCCGGAATGTTCTCCTCTATCTGACGAGTCGCCGCTCTCCTCTCCAACTGCGGTCTGGCTCGAAGTGCTCCTGCCGGCGCCGCCACCGCCGCCGGCGGCCATCGTCGCCTTGGTCAATGGTTGGATTGGGTCTTCGCTGGCTCGCCCGTTAATCCTGTTTGTCAACCCCGCTTATTCTCGTTTACTGTTGCTAATTCGCGCGTTGCCAAGTTCATTCTCTCGCTGGAAGGGATTAATTATAGGCAGATTGTGGTCCGTTTCCTTGCAAATCCACCCCCTGCGAACGGTAGGCAGCCTAGGTTTTTTGTCGCCCCATTGCTTGTCCCACCTCGTCAGTCTCCTCCTCAGGACGAGGCGTCTCCACCCCCTGCTGCTATGTCTACAGTGGCCTCTGCTCTCTCTGTTGCGCGTGCTACTCCTGTTGACAAGCCCGCCTCTGTGGCTCCCAGCGCTACGGACAACCAGCGCGATATGGGTCGATCTCCTCTTTCTCCCTCTCCAGACCACAGCCTGCTTCCCACTGGTTACACGAGACTCGAGTCAGCCAGGCTTCCCTCTCCTGTAGCATCCCCCCCATGAACGCCACTTGGTCGCCCGCAACCCCACGTCAGCACTGTCTCGCCCGGTCGCCTTGGCCTGCCGCCACGGGCACGCGAGCCGGATTCCCATCCTCGATATCACCGCCCCGGGTATCCTGCCCTTGCCGCTTGGCCCGGTTCAACTAGTGCAGCTGGCGAGGTCCCCTGTCGGCGTCGCTCAACCCCAGGCAGGCTCACGGATTGGTCTCCTCACTGCTCCTGCGAGGCTGACCTCGCGCGCCATGCATGTCACTCTGGATTCTCCAGGATTGCTGTCCCGTTCCACCAGTTTGCATCTGGCTGCGAAAAGGAGGCGCCCGGTGTTGGACTCTTGTGCCCCTGGCCTCCTGCCGTGCCCAGTGGGTCCGCCCCTGGGGTCAACCCTATCCCCCGCGTCGACGACGCCCGCTTGCGACAACCTCTCCCTCCCATGCATGCAGCTCACGAGAAGTGACAACGGGGAACCCAATTCGGACCCTTCACCGCCCTCTGGACTGCCGCCCACGCCATCTCGCCCATGCAGCTCTAGCCCTGGCCGTCTGGCCTCCTACGCCCAAGCCCTCCTTTCTTCCCCTTATAGCATGCAGCCCCAGCCCTCCCCCCGGCGTAGCCTCTCTGCCCCTCCCAAAAACTTTAGCCACATGGGCCGCTGCTTCCGTTGCTTGGCTCGCGATCACAGGGTGCGGGACTGCCGTGATCCGGTGCGATGCCGCCGCTGCTGGCAACTTGGCCATGCAAGCCCTAGCTGCCATGCTATATTAAACCACCCTCCCCAGCCTCAAATCCCCACACAAGCTACCTCGCCCTCGACCTCCCACAGCTCTCCTTCTACATCTACCACTCCCGCCTCCCTCCCTAGCTCCCCTAGCTCCCCTCCCGTCCATCTGCGCCCCATGGCCGACTTCATCCCACTTGCTAGGTCGGACTCCGACGTGGAACCAGAGCTCTCCCCCATCCCTTCCCCCAACCACCGTGTCTTCTCTTTCCCCGAGCAAACCGAGGCGGCGGAGGAGGCCGCGGGGGAGGCCGTGGAGGAGGAGGAGGACCCGGATGAGGTGGATTTCGAATCGGGGGAGGAATCCACCGACTCGGACGCCACCCAAACCCTGTTTCCCCAATCCCCACCGCGCCATCGCCGGGCTTTCTCCAATGTTTTCATGCCATACACCCCTCTAGAGCACTTCCAAAACCTTGCCTATGCCATTGTAAACCCTCCACACCCCTCTCCCCATGCATGCATTCGCCGGGCCCTCCATGCTGGCGAGGGCGTCCCACCCGTTGCGCTCCGCGCATCGTCCTATGGGTCTGGACTTGTAGTTTTCGGCTCAGCGTACGAACGGGAGATCTCCCTCCTGTCTAGCACTTTCACCTGCCCCATCAACACCGTTGAACTCGTTCGCCACGAGGACACTGAAAACAGGTTCATCTTCCGCCTTGGCACGGTCTCCGCCCTAAACATAGAGGACTTTCCCATTGAATATTGGTTCACCCCCACCATAATCAACTCCATTGTCCCTTTCGCCTGTCCCATCGAAGTCGATTTTGTTTGCCTAACTGGGGTCGACTACTCTGCGGTTCTCGTCTCGGTAAAGAGCCACTCTCTCACCGATGTTCCTCACTCCATCCCAGTCCACGGCTACTCTGGCCTTGGCGCCATCACGACCGTCATGGTCGTCCGCTCCCAAGAACTCCCCCCGGACCCCGCTTTCGGGGCCCCGGACTCCGACGACGACGACAACGATGGGGACGGTGGTGACGGGGCGGGAGGCGACTTTCCGGCTGGCATGGACCCCAACTTGTCCACCCCCCCGCCGCCGCCGACGGATGAAGGCCATGATGACAAGGTGGTACGTCTCCCGGGAGGCCTCACCATGATGGCTAACCACAAGCTGCTCGTCCTCGCCACCCCGCTCACAGCTCGGCCCAAGTCGGTGGAGGTCAAGCTCTACCGCGGCTTCTACGACGTGCGGGTTCAAGGGACGGGCGGTGAGCATGGCTTCTACCGCATCCCGATGCGTCCTGCCGGCTCCCCAAAGCTCGTCGTCGCCAACCTCGCGGCCTGCTCCATTGGATACCTCGACCGCGTCGCCACGGTCGGGCCGTCACGCAGGCCGTGCACGGACGCTGACGTCTTCTGCTGCGACCTGCGTGGCCGTGCCCTCGCGCCTTCTGTGGAAGGGGAGGACCAGGTCATGGAGGCCGTGGCCCGCTTCGACGCCGGCCTGCCGCCCATCCCGCCCTCTGCTCTGCCATCCCCGCCTGCGATGGGTGGCCTCATCTGCGACTCTTCTGTCTCCCAGGCCGAGATCGCCATCGACGAGCTGCCTCCGCGCACAACCGACATCGCTGATCTGCCACCACGCGCAGCCTCACCTACCATCTTCTACACCCGCCGCAGCGCTGCTGCGCGCCGCAGTGCGCGCCTCTCCGGCAAGGAGGAACCGACCCGCCTGACTATGTTAGAAAAGACCAAGCTACGCAAGAAGATGAAGATGGAAGGGAAAAAGCCGGCCAAGGTGCCGGATCTTCTCCTTCCAGAAGTGGAGCTCCTCGAGATAGCTGCGGAAGGGGCCCCTCCGCTCCCCCGCAAGGACGCCATCGAGCTGGGTAGAGCATGCGTCGTGCCAGAGCTCGACCTCAACCTGATGCCCTCCGGTGATGATGTGTGAACACCCGACGACCTGCGCCTGCCGGTGCTGCTGTCCGCTGACGAGCTCTCATTGCAACCATGCCTCCTCCAACAATTTTAGGGGTGGTTTTTTAGTCAGCTTGCACCCTAGACAGGCTTCCCCCCCGCTTCTAATTTGGGTCTTCTAACCCACTGTTTTTCTTTTAGTCTATCCCTAGTTCGGCATTGCATGGCGCTCTCCCGAGCCGCTCACTCTGTTGTCTTTCACCTGGTTGTATTCGTTTGTCCACCCTGTTCCTTTATCGCGGTCCTCGCCCCCACCTCCCCAGTTGTTATGCTGTTAGTCAATGATTAAGAACTTAATTATTTCCTCTTGGAACGTCCGGGGCCTAGGTAGGCACAAAAAATGCACCGACATTAAGGCAGGAATTGTCGCCACTATGTGTTCGATCGCCTGCTGCCAAGAAACCAAACTTGTTGACATCGACCGCTTTAAGGCTATGACGTTCCTCCCACCAAATCTCAGAGACTTTGATTTCATCCCATCCTTAGGCTCCTCTGGAGGTATTCTAACTGCTTGGGACGGTAATCTCTGGACTTGCTCATCGGTATCTTAAAATCAGTTCTTCATCTCTTGCTCCTTTGAATCCAAGGTGGATGACCTCTCATTTACCTTAACTAATGTGTACGGCCCTTGCGACCCGTCTGAAAAACGTGCTTTCTTAGACTTGCTCATAAGTCTCTCTTCCACAATTACCGGCCCTTGGGCTATCATTGGCGACTTCAACCTCATCCTCCGCCGCTCAGATAAATCTTCCCCAAACTTCAACTCGATTGAGGCCATGCTTTTCTCTGACGCTATCCAATCCATGAGACTGCAAGACCTCCCCCTCCTCGACCGGCTATATACTTGGTCCAACCAACAAGACGCTCCCATCCTCGTACGTTTAGACCGGGCTCTAGTCAACGTGACATGGGCTCAGCACTTCCCAGATAGCGCTCTCACCTCCTCCACTCGATCCACGTCAGACCACGTCCCAATCCAACTGTCGGCGGCCACTCAAATCCCAAAGCCCCAGATCTTCCGGCTCAATAGTGCCCTTCTAGCCAATCCCTCTTTCCGGATCAAGGTGGCTTCAAACTGGGCCAGCGTAGGGTCCCGTCACCTGGAGAGGGGTTCGGTTGGGATGCTTGCCTTGCGCCTCAAGCGAACTCGAGATATGGCCAAGAAGTGGTCAGCTAACTTTCTCTACCCACTACTCTGGCAAAGAACTGCCACACCATGATCAACCTCTTAGATAAGATGGAAGAATCCCGCATGCTTTCGCCCATTGAGCTTCATCTTCGGACCGCAGTCAAATTATCCTTACACCGCTACAATGCCGATCTGGCTGCCTACTGGCGGCAACGAGCTAAAATCAAAGACTGCGTTCTTGGTGACGAAAATTCGGCCTACCTCCACGTTTGTGCCTCCGTGCGCTACAGGAAGAACCAAATCAAATCTCTTGAGGTGGACGGCGTCTCTTACACCTCTCAAGTGGACAAGGAGCGCATCCTTCTAGATTTCTTCAAAAACCTCGTCGGCACCGTGGTTCGGGCGTCCTTTTCCTTTGATCTTCCGTCTCTGTTGGCTGGCTCCTCCCTATCCACCTCTTAGGCTAGGGATATCGTGCGTCCTTTCACGATGGAGGAAATTAAGCTTGCTCTATGGGGCATGAATGACAACGCAAGCCCCGGTCCCGATGGTTTTGGACCCGCCTTCTACAAAGTAAATTGGAATCTAGTAAAAAACGACTTGCTCAATCTCCTAAACGACTTTCATAGCGGTAAGGCCGACTTAAGACGCATCAACAAGGCCTATATAGTGCTTCTTCCAAAAAAGCTGGGGGCTACGCAACCCGAGATTTTAGGCCCGTATCGCTTCAAAACTGCGCGGTCAAAATAGCCTCAAAGTGCTTGGCAAATAGGGCCCAAGATTACATGCCAGATATTATATACTTTGGGCAATCTGGCTTCATTAGAGGGAGAGGGATTGCTGATAACTTCCTCCTTGCCGCCGACATCGTCCAAACGTGTTTCAAAAGGAAAAAACCATCTATCGTCCTCAAACTGGACTTTCATAAAGCCTTTGATTCGGTCTCCTGGGACGCACTAACCGCCATCCTACGTGCCAAAGGCTTTCCTTTGTGCTGGGATGGCTGGATTCGATCTCTCAACGATTCCGCAAACTCCGCCATCTTGCTAAATGGACGACCCAGCCCGTGGTTCCCATGCAAATGTGGGCTTAGGCAAGGGGATTCCCTCTCCCCGTACCTTTTCCTGGTGATCGCCGACGTTCTTCAGCATATGATCCTTCACGCTTCTCAATCTGGACTGCTCCCCCACCCTCTAGACGAAAACCTCCCATGCCCGGTACTGCAATACGCAGATGACACGCTGATCGTGCTACCGGCGATCATAGAGTAGTTGCACCACCTCAAGCAGTTGTTGTCTCAATTCTCCGCGGCCACTGGCCTCACTATCAATTTCCGCAAAAGCACGTTCGCCCCTATCCATGTTGAGCCGGAAACCTCCCGTACTCTTGTGGCGATCCTCGGTTGCGCGGTCGCCAGTTTCCCGCAGTCCTACCTTGGCTTGCCACTGTCCACCTGTTGGAAATATGCCCTAGAGGCAATAATAAAAGTATTATTATTATATTTCTTTCTTCATGATAATTGTCTTTATTCATGCTATAACTATATTATCCGGAAATCGTAATACACGTGTGAATACATAGACCATAATATGTCCCTAGTAAGCCTCTAGTTGACTAGCTCGTTGATCAACAGATAGTCATGGTTTCCTGGCTATGGACATTGGATGTCATTGATAACGGGATCACATCATTAGGAGAATGATGTGATGGACAAGACCCAATCCTAAGCATAGCACAAGATCGTGTAGTTCGTTTGCTAGAGCTTTTCCAATGTCAAGTATCCTTTCCTTAGACCATGAGATCGTGTAACTCCCGGATACCGTAGGAGTGCTTTGGGTGTACCAAACGTCACAACGTAACTGGGTGACTATAAAGGT